>NW_013564242.1:0-10358 GCF_000499605.1 Eimeria maxima | reverse complement strand
TATATATATATATATATATATATATATATATAAGTTGCTTACTATCGGTACGTTTCCTTGCATAAGAGGGTAACTGTGATGTATCCTCTGGTAAATCGGCTAATGCTAGTCGACTTCTATTTGTTCTCTCTGCTACTTTTCTTCCCGTTGCCTCCCAACGTAAGACGAATGCGCCAGTCAATAATTTTGCGCCCTCTCGACCAAATCGAGAACAAGATAAAGTCTTTAGACGCATTGAGCCCTTATAACGGTAACGGACACGAAATTCCTGTGTGTGTATACATATACGTATATATATATGTACATATACATATACATATATATGTATATGTATATATTTATATATATGTACTTTTATTTATTTATTTATTTATTTATTTATTTATTTATTTTTATTTTATCTTATTTGTTTCCTTAGATACATCGATCCCTTATAATGATAACGAACATGAAATTCTTATGTATTGATTCATATACATATACATATATTTACTATTTAATTATACTTTTATTATATTTATTTACTTATTTATTTGTATTATGTATGGATATATTCAATGTATATGTATACAATGATGTATATACAATGAATATGTTCAATGTATATACAATGTACATACAATGTATATACATTGTATATACAATAGACACATATAATATATATAATATATGTACAATTTATATACAATATACATATACAATGTATACTCAATATATATTCAATATATATTCAATATATATTCAATATATATTCAATATATATTCAATATATATTCAATATACATATACAATGCATATACAATGTATATATGTATACGTATACACTCAATATATATACAATGTATATGTATATGCATAACGTACATAACAACTCATGCATGCACTTGCATATTCATTAAAAGACAAAAGATGCATGCAACAATGTAAACATAATGCACGCAAGTATACATGCATGCGTGCATGCATGCATACGTGCATGCACGGGTGCATGCATGCATTGTTATAGAAAGCACGATATTTATAAGAATATATATACATATATACGTATATATTTATTTACTTATTAATTAATTAATTAATTTATTTATTTATTTATATACCTGATTATGTGGATGGAAGTGTGGGTGCCATAGAGCATCAGGAGCAGCAGCATTAACTCTTCTTTCTTTTTTTCTTTTTTTTTGTCTTCTTTCTTCGCTGTCGCTCTCGCTGCTGCTGCCAAAGGCTAATGCTGTCTCTGTGTGTCGCGGCAGCAGGGGCCCCTTGTATACATCCTCAAGGAATGTGCGGATCGGTAGAGGTCTGTATTGCTGCTGCTGCTGCTGCTGTGTTGTTGTTGCTGCTGCTGATGCTGCTGTTGCTGCTGCTGCTGCTGCTGACGGCGCTGCGGATGCTGCTGCTGTTGCTGCTGCTGATACTGATGAAGACGCGGACGCTGCCGATGATACGGATAAGCTAGGTGACTCCAATGCCTCAGACGCTTGTTGCTGCGACCGCTGCTGCTGTCGCTGTTGCTGCTGCAGCAGCAGCTGCTGATGTTGCAACTGCTGCTGCTGTAATTGCTGCTGCTCGTGCTGCTGTTGTAGCTGCAACTGGTGCTGCTGTAGCTGTTGCTGCTTCTCTAGAGACGCGAACTCCTCACGAGTCAACAGCTCGCGCTGCTGCTCCGGGGGATGCTGCGCTGCGGTCTGCTGATCTTGCTGCTGCAGTTGCTGCAGCTGCTGCTGTTTTGCGATGGCCTCCACTGCGGCAAAAACAGCATCCATCTCCCCTGGAGTCAAGGCCGGATTCTTGTTCTGCTGCTGTTGTTGTTGTTGCTGCTGCTGCTGTTGCTGCTGCTGCAAGGCAAGGGCAGTAGACAACAGATCCACCAACTGCAGCAGCAGCTGCGTGTTGCTGTTGGTCTGAGGTGCATTTATAGCAGCAAGAACCGCCTCAACTAGCACAGAAAACTTTGATACGGGCTGTCTTTGCTGCTGCTGCTGCTGTTGCTGCTGCTGCTGAACCGATGGGAGCGCTGCGGCTTCCTCGGCGAGCAGCAGCAATTGCTGCTGTTGCTGCGCATCCTAAAAGAAAATTCACACCAGCAACAGCAGCACATACGTTTGCTATGCATGAGTATCGTTAAAGGGGGGCGACACTGATGGAGACACAGAATGAATTGTGGTGTTGTTGCCGCTGCTGTTGTTGTTGTTGTTGCTGCTGCTGTTGTTGCTGTGGCTACCTTACCATCGTTCCCTCAGTGAATTCGCAGCCACCAAGTTCGTACGAGGCGCTGCAGCAGCTGGCTGGTGAGCCTCCCGTTTACGAAGTACGAGGCTGCTGCATCAACAGCAAAACACAAGACGAGTTTGCCTCAATAAAGACATGGAGAGCCTCTACACCCATCCCTGATCCCTTCCCATAATAATTAGCATTGCATGCAGCACCAATACCCCAGAAGGCATGTAAGGGGCCCCCTTTTAGCGTGTGACTTGCTGTAGCAGCAGTAGGCAGCATAGAATGTGACGTGCTGCAGCACCAGCAGCAAACTACGGGGAGGAAGAAGAGCATAAAGATGGCCCACACATTTCGACCAAGGAGCCCGAGTAAGAAACACAAGAGTGAGCAGAATGGACATGGGGGGAAATAGGAGTCTTGTGCTGGAAGACGCGACGTACCTGTCGATACACCCGAAAAAGGAGTGGGGGGAGGAGGGGCCTCTAATGGGGTTTGGGGCCACCACCAGAGAGCCCAGATAGAAAAATACAACTCTCTTGTTACTGCACCTAGTTAAGGAGAAAGTGGGGGGCGCTGAAGAGAGAATACTGCTAAAAATAAAGAGGCGAGCTAGACCGGGGGGCAGGCAGCCTCGTGGCAGACGCGCTGCTTCTGGCTGCAGAGGGGATCTTCTGTGCAGCAAAATTTGCAAAATAGTTTAAATCTACAAACCCCAAACCCTAAACCGTAGACCCTCACAAAGGGGAACAAATCAATCAGAAGACAGGAGACGGAGGGCCCGCATTCTCTTGTGCGCTCCCACCAGGTTCTCCTCCTTCTCTCTTTTTCCCATTTGCAGCCATGAATACACCTAATGTTAAAGCACAAACCCCAGCCTAATGTCTTTTGAATAAAGAACAGAGAAAATCAGGCCGCAACAGACCATAAAACAGGACAGAGGGAAGCGACATTCAATGGCTACCCCAGCACTGGGTCGCAGTGCGAGAGGCGTGCATACACTGCGACACTGCGAGGTAAAGAAGACACTTCTGCTGCTGCGCTAAAAAACGCAGAAACTGTTTGTTTTTCCCCTCCGTTCTTCATTTTCAGAGTTTTAAACTGCCCGTGTGGGGTTCCCCCTGCCGGTCACTCACCAGCCCGCCTACCACGCAGACACTCGGGCGTATAAATCAGCAGTGTCCACTTTTGCTTCGTACCCAAACTTCCCAATTCAACTCCAAAAAACAAGGGAATTCAAAGGTGGCAACTACCAGGGGCGATTCGCGCCAGTCTCCAACATCCCCCTGCAGGAGGAGCCCCGCCCCAACACTTCCTGCGCGGTTATCTCAAACATTCAGTCAGCTCCATATAACTCCTCTTGCCCATTGCAACTTCAGTTGTACTGCGTAGTGACTTAGCACAGAGTATTACCAGCCCCGGTAACTTGCATATCTGCAGCACGGGGGATAGCCGATATTTGATACCTACTGCTAGTCTTCCTGACAAATGTAGCACGGTATACACGGAGTTCCGTTTCCATACACCGGTCAATTACTATCGCTTAACCAGCACAAACGTCCCTTCGGAATCCGTCTAGTACAGCAGGATGAGACTGCAGTTGTTTCCCGACTATTGCTGCCAAATAAGAACCCAGGGGTTTTGAAGCCAAAATCTTCGATGTTGTCAGGGGACTATCGAGAGCTCCAATGCATCCAAAATGCTCTAGAGTTCCTTAACAGCAGATGGTCTTCTTTCCACTCTCTAGGGGTCCTAGCCACAACCGTTTAAGCGATTGGGACAGAGCGAGTGGGGACCGCCTGACATGACTTGCAACGTTGTTTGCTTCATGTAATAAAACCTTTCCATTGCCGACAAGTTCCCTTAAAGTGTCATCGTGCCAACTTGAGAGTGCTTTGCCGACATCGGACAGGGTATAATGCACTTGGAGCAGGATCTGGCCGGAGTTGGAGCGCACTTACCCTAGTGGGCATGCAGGCTACCTCTGATGGAGAGGGAAGTGCAGCACGTATTCTGTAACTTCACTGCATTAAACAAACCTAAGCTTTGCATTTCTTGTATGAGGTCTACCTCAGGTGAGCATATGTACCCATATCCATCCCCCGTAGACACACAGTATGCAAACAAACCTTCCCTGCTCCTGTCTGCAACATCTGTACATACAGCGAAGAAGGGTTCTTGTTTGTGTTTGTAGCTGCAAGTCAGAGCAGCCCGCCTTTTCTCCTGCAGATCCAGGCGATTGGTGTGCTCTGCTCATAATGACTGGATACTTTGTAGAGTTCAGCTGCTTTTGATGAACTTTTATCTTAGGTATTTTGGCTCAACTGTAGCTCGCAGTAGTCCTTGGATAAAGTTGAAGACTCACGTTACATTCCAGCTCAAGGTGCCAACAGTGCTATTCACGTACACCCGTGCCTCCTTTTTTTTCAGGCACTAACACTGCAGAGGATTGATGGGCACCTATTTGGCCATCGCTCGCCAGCATACACGCAGTTAGTGCCATTTGGACCAACTAATCACGCATCGTGCTACATTTGTCCCTCCCCTCTCGTTCAAGCTGCATACGTCCTTGTTCCCTGGTACCCCAATCCGGAATGAAGAACAAAAAGAAATGGGCACCAACAGTGGGAACTGGTAACCTGCTATACCGCTGCCGCTGCATATCCCCTGGTTGTATTGAGAACCCTCTCCGGCGCCTCCTCATTACTCGATTAAGGCTCTCTGCGTATGAAGAATGGTTTGGAAGATACTTTCAGAGGCTGTCATGCCAGTCTTTTCTAACAAAATGATGGTAGAGGGGTGCTGCCGCTGCGCATGCAGAAGCGCGTGGTCTGGGGCCGGGCTTGCCAAGAGCTGGAGGTACCGTGCCATAATGTGAAATAATTCACAGTCATACCCTGTGCCGAGGTGTCTACGGTTAGAAGAAGCGTGGATGGTCGTAGGGGTTAAATAATGAGAGCACCAGAACAAGATACTGGGAAGATAGCTCATCCTTTCACCCTAGGTACGCAGCTGCTGCTTAATAGTTGAACGCGACCCGAATTCCCTCGCCCCTGCAATTGTGCATACTTGTCGTGACTACAGGATTGCCGTAGAAGGTACATGCGTGCTCCTGCTTCCAAGAAACTGCATCGAGCAAGAAATCCTTAGAAAGATATTAAGTTTGTATATCCTGTTGTCACTGAACGCAATATCCTTGGCTTTCGTAGCATGGTAGGACGGTTAGCCGTCTACTAAGGCTCTCAGTCTCCTGTTCTTCAGTGTCACGACAACTTTGTTGCCTTTTCTGTGGGGAGAGCTCCGGAATATTCTTGTGGCTCACTGAAGAGTTTTCGACAAGCAACAGTTACTTGATGATGAATTCCTTAAGTTAGGCCGAATCGTTTGCCCGAGAATGAACAACAAACGATCCAATCCAAAACAGAGTGTGCTTCTTCTACGGCTCGGCATTATGCACCTGGGAGAGCGTATGAATCCGCCCAAGCAACGACGTACGGGTTGAAAGAGAGCGCTAAAAAATGTTTAGTGCAGTTTCTTTCCAGGAATTCACGTGACTTGCTCAACCCCTAGATGTTGTCAAGTGCATTTGGAATTCAGAAGCTGGAGGCGTGTGGGGATAGCTTTCCAAGGTTCAAGGGTGTCCCGCGTCATTTGCTACTGACTTTGCATGAACATGAAGACGAATTCGCCAGCAGAGGCGCTTACCATAGGACACCAAAGGGGCCTTGCCATTCAGTGTATTGGTCACTAAAAACCTGAACGTGCATTTTTCGTAGAATATCGAGTCAAAGCTGCAGCATATAGCCTGCGGAGTACGCACTTCGTCTGATATTACAAGAGTTCCCCATCGATGTAGTAGCGCTGCATCAGCTCCTCACTGTTGGCGTTCTCAATAATTGCTGCCTCGTCAGTATCTAAAGAGTGCGAAAAACACAATATGCGAAAGAGTAGGAGTTATTGCACCAGATACATCTCAGCGCTGGACCGGCAGGGCGTCGGCTGCGTGATTTAAATTCCATGTTGTTGCTAATTTTGATATGTTTGGTGCAGAAGTCGCCCTGCGTGAGCTCGCCCGACCACCGAACAACTCCATTGTTTCGGCAGGATATACAATCTTCGTCAGGTGTGTCCGGGACTGATGAGCAGTTTGAACGGTGAATTGCCTGCCATGAAATACCACCACTTCTTAAGTCACCTCGAGGCCGTAGTGCGGTGCATACTGGTCGCATACAATTCTGTATGTCGTTTTCCCTGCTTGGCTGCCATTTCTTCGTGCAGGCAACCCAAACTAATGTGCGCAGTATGGCTGAACAATCCTCCATAGTGCAACATCAAAACGGTTGATGCATGGTCCCTGGCTAATTTCTGAAAAGGGACAAACAATCATTTCCCTATACTCATATTTAGCTCGGTGATTGTGTGTAAAAGCTTAGTTTTGGCGGCGTTCAAGCGTTTGGGGACAAGTGCTCTGTCGCGTAAAAAAGGAGGGGTCGTTGTAGCTGTCTACCCCACGGTGCAACAATTATTTTTCGGTTGTGTGGTGCACATTTCCCTATACTCATTTTTAGCTCGGTGTGCACCACACAACCGAAAAATAATTGTTGCCCCGTAGGGTAGACGGCTACAACGACCCCTTTTTCTTCACGCGACAGAGTACTTGTCCCCAAACGCCTGCACGCCGCCAAAACTAAGCTGCAGTGCTCGCCCGTACGAGCGTATTAGGCACGTATGGGCCCATGTGGGCGCTTGATTGTTCCTACGTAACTGTTCAGATCAACGGATCCTCAGAAAGCAGGGCGAGTTTTCTCGGTCATCGAGATGCACTGCACTAGTCTAGCTCTCTATATCCTATGCTGCCTATGCGCGGTCATTGCAGGTAAGTCTAGGAACTCTGATTTCTCCAACTGTCCTTTCAGTGAGGTTGTTGCAGTTTCTAGGGAGAGATTGGGAGAGTTTCAGCGATTATCTCTATGTTCTTAGGGAACCGAGAATCATGGCCTAGTGGGATCTCCCAAATGTCTTCCAATTAGGGATGAAAGCCAACTCGTTGATCAGAGACCGACCAGGTGGTTTTACGACGTAAGCCAACATGATGACCTGAGGGAGCACACGAAGAACCCTACCAACTGCATATCAGCTTCTTCCTTCATCTACCTCCCCACCTACCTTGCGATTCGTGCGAATTCGCAGGAACAAATCGTTTGGGTGGACCTTACGGGCTTAACGCCGTTTGCCTTTATAGTGTGTTGTGAGCTCTTGAATATTAGAGCAACAAAGCGTACGCAAAAGGCCATGGTGGAAATGCTGTCAGGCCGTTTTGCCCCGTCATTGTGCCGCCCGCTTTGAGAGGCCAGGGTGTTCCCTGTTTGGCTCGTTGGTTCAGCCGGAGACGTTGCGCCAAGAGACTCATTCTCCTAGAGCTTATTGAAAATTTGGCATCGAATTATGGGGAATTGAGTATTGCGAAAACTGCAAGTGCATCCCTTGGTACGCCTTCCCAGTTTCTGGGTGCCGCATTTGCTGTGTGGTTTCCGCGGGTTTGCGCTCTGCTCGCGCTTGTCTTGTGTCAGGTCTGCCTGTTACGTACAGCGTGAATTCATCTAAGCTCCACATCTGTGTCAAATCATGACCATCGTTATTCTGAGGGAGATAGGATGCTCTCCAACTCTTTTTGTCTCTCAAGTACTGCAAGAATTCAACGTGTTCCTCCCGTTTACGCCTTACCTCGCTTTCCACTGCCCATGGGCCTGTTGACTGTTTTTCCCAGCGGCATTCTCCAGTGAACTGCTGGTACAGTATCCCGTGGGTTGCCGTGGGAGTTCCAGAAGGAACTGATAGTTCTCCGTGATGCGCAGTACCGATAAGTTCCCCCTGTTCAACTAATCAGGTTTGCCACTGCCTCTGCTCTTGTCGATGAGGGTACGAACATGAACGACAATGAATTTCGATGTAATGCAGTGTGTGTGCTATACATGGCAATAAATAGACGGATGAATTTTTATATTTCATTCCTTTCTGCAGACAGCTTTGCTTGTAGGATGAAGCAGTGTCTTACATCATGCAGACCAGTTGACTGGGGGGCTTAGCGACAAGCAGCCGCCTAAAAATGCTGCTCCACCCAGTGTAGGGTATTCTCATAGGTGTAGCTTAGCAGTGTGCTGAGCAGCAATATAGGCAAATTATTGTGGATAGTTGTTCCTAAACAGCTGCTGATCCGCATCCGTATTTCAAAGAACCTGAGTGCAGCTCAGATACCAGCACAGCGTCTTCCACTTGATGTCTGTAAGGACGCTTCTCTCCTGCGTTGAAGCATTTGCTGGTGCACTTTAGTCACCAAGACAACCACGCATGAAAACCTTTGCAAACTACCATCGATACATGCAACTAGAATGTATATGATTGTTCTCCATGCACAGGCCCCTAACAGATTACATGGGCAGCTAACATGAATTATGTAATGAAACAGAATGCTGCAGAATGCTGTAGCAATCACGAACCCTCCAAAACCGCATGCGTAATACGCCCTTTAAAGCAAACCTATAACGTCGGGCACGAAGCATATTAAATAAGTAATGATCAATTACTAGTTGACAATTAGTGCTTTAAGCAAGCATTCAGTTTCAACCTCAGGGAGACAAACTTTGCAGTAGCTTATTGGCCCTGAGTCACAGCTCATCGTCTACACTAAGCAACCTTAACTATGGCTTTCAGTTATGCTTGCGACCGCTATCAATGACGCTTCTTATTGCAGCTCAGCTTCCAACGTTAATATGCTGTTGCACGAGCATTGGCCGAATGGAGGTCATAAAGCTCCAGCACTTTTGAGTTCATAACTACCGCATGATCGGTCTAGAGCACTGGGTCATTACTGGATCTGCGTACGCTTGAGCACGTGTTTAACGAGGTGTGGAAGTTTGGGGAGACGAGCTTGTTCTCAGCTACAGGAAGTCACAATAACTGTCCGTTGGATTAAATGGAGTAAGGGCCAGTACTGCCTAATTTTACTGGCCCCATCACGTAAGCGGCGCTTGCACTTACCGCTTAACGTAGAATGAGGGGAGAGTACCCATTTCGTCGTGCCTCTATGCACATTCGCGACATTTCCAGCTAAGTTCATCTTTGCTGCAATTTGCTTATCTTGGCATTTGCCATGATAGTCGAGTTGAGATTTCCTGAGGGCCACCAATCTGACTAAATGGCAAAGAAAAATGGCCACGCATGCTGAAAGTATACTCCTGCAAGTAATGAAGGTGAACGTGGAGCAACAGCAGAGCCGCAAAGGGCTACGTGCCCACAGGCGTGAAAGCCAATACGGATTCGTCGCTCACACCTCTTAAATGCATCCGTATCAGCAGTGGCAGTGGTTGGTGCTAGACTAAGATAAGCACCATTGAGGTAGAAAGCATAATGAAAGGGGAATTGCTGTGTTCGCATGAAACCCTGTCCTCCCTGACTACGTTAATGGCCAAACATTTCAAAGATCACGCTCCTCGTCAACGGAGGAACCAGGAATCCAAGGAACCACGCGGTTCGCGCTTTCCCTTGTCAACGCAGGAGCATTAAGTGTACTAGCTGCATCGCCACCATCTTAGCAATATTCCGCCGCGCTTTTCAAACGACTTCACTCAAATGCCTCGTACGGAATGAAGCTCCTGGGAGATACATTCGTCCAGGTAACTCTCTGAACAGCCGTCCAGCGATATTTACAAGAGGCTAGTCTGCATTGCCATCATTATCTTCCTTATTCGAAAAGCCTCGCAAGGCGTTGTTACAAAGGCGTTGGGTGTTCCAAGCAAATTAATCTGACCATTGGGAATCATCAGAATCCGGATCATAGTACTTCTGATATGGGGGGGTACGTGCGCCTTGATCTTCCACAATGGTTGGAGGAGTGGAGTATCCCTCCTCATCTTCACTACCGACCCCCTTTTGAAGTTCCTCCTCAGTAGAACCTTGTTCTGTAACTGGAGTCTCTGTTATCGGAGCGGGCTGCTCCGGCTCAGGCTGCGTCGTAGCACTTCCCTCTGCTGTGCCTTCCTTGTCAGCTGCCTCCTCTTCACCTTGCTCCCCAGTAGAACCTTCTTGTTCTGTAACTGGAGTCTCTGTTACCGGAGCGGGCTGCTCTGGCTCAGGCTGCGTCC
>NW_013564241.1:0-10350 GCF_000499605.1 Eimeria maxima | reverse complement strand
TATATATATATATATATATATATATTATATGGGCAGGACGAGGGTTGTGTGTCCCTTTCAACCTCTGATCCACATTCATATCGTGAATCTCTACTATTTCCTTTTGTGCAGCTTGTCTTGCTGATAATTAAGCACACATGAAAAGGGTTCGAGGCACTTCACCGCCCGATGATGCCCCTGGGCGCCAGCCATCGAGCAGAGGAGTCGTGTGCCTCTGAGAACGCATGCGTCTGCTTGGTTATCCACCAATACATACGTATGAATAGCTGCAAAGTTGCAGCCTGTTCGACGCTGCATGCAAAATTCAATGCCATAGAATCAGAATCAGTGGCAATGGTTTATGAGTCACTTGCATGCAACGGGCGTCTTTTGTGTGGGGTCCTTCTATCTCGCGGGCCCTCCGCTGTCGCCTGACTCTGTACTTTTAACAATTTATGGTTCCCTCTACCTTGCTGTCTCGTAGAAGCTGTGGCGAGACTTTATCGTGATTTTCGGGGGGCAAGCACTGCTGCGCAATTACATGCAGTGTTGTGTCTGCTGCTCTAGTAACTCCGCTTTTTTTTTCACGCCATATGGTCTCAGATGCATTTGTCCAGCAGTAGCACATATGTACTTCCATAGGAGGGGCTTTGTTTAGGGAACTATCTTAGCAATCCCTCAGGCTATGGCGTATCTGCAGGTTTGGGGCTTTGGCACCCTTGCCAGGCAGATTTACGAAGTGCTCTGCACAAGAAGGGGTGGGACTTGTCTAGGTCCTGTTAATCTAGGTTGCATTCACAGGAGGGTGCCTTTGCAATCGATCAACTCCTCAGAGGGAGCTCACTATGACTAGGTTTGCTCAGGAGTTCATCGTTCCGTGTATTCACTGGTGCGAGCCCTGCGTTCAGGGCCATCCGGTTTCTCCTGCGGCACACTCTATGTGTTGTGCTGTTTGGCCCCCACTTCAGACGGACAGAAAGGAATGCAACATGCAGGCGACGTGGACAAAAGTACAACCCAGTGTAACAGAAAAGCAACAAGAGCGTGCAATACGTGGGAAGGCTGAACACACATCAAGCAAACAGACAATAAATCAAGCATACGGCTCACAAGGGCAGGCAAAAAATTAAATATACTTCAGCATATCAAGCAATCGAGTAAATAAATAAATACCACTCGCGGGGAGGCCTGAACGACTGCCGATCGTCGCCAAAGGAGACCACGGCACGCGGGCTCTAGCAGCAGAGACGACGATGATGCAGTAGTACTTCCGCACGCGTCATAATTCAAAGTTGATAAACACAAAATTAAAAACATTGTGTACTCGTTTCTACACTTATCTGTTTAAGCCGGTGCTACAACCGTGCGGAGAGACCTCTGGCGAGGTCACCCGGAGGCTAGTGGTCTGTGTCTTGGAGCGAGCCCCTACTGCTATCCCTAGCTCCTTTCCCGATATTTTGATCAGCGTGTACTTACTTTTACATATTTTCTACAAACGCGTGAAGTTAGTCGGAAGACAAAATGAGGAAACAGCTCTAGACTTGGGCCGCGTCAGCTCTCTCCCCCTTGCGCGGTCACCGCACCGCGAGCACCTCCTCTGCTCCGTGCGGCTGCAGCGAAAGCCCCCTGTGCATTTCACTTTTCCCTTTAATTTCCCTGCGTTACTCTTGACAACTTATATTTCTGCCGCAAAAAAAAGGGCGGCATTTCTTTTACTCTCACTTTCACCTGCACGGGCTCCCAAGCCGCTCTCTCTCTGGGGGCAGGCCTCACAGCCTGTCCAGACTCACTGCAGCAGCTTTACTTCTTCCTTCTTACTCTCAAACTTGTTTGCAGCTAATTACACCCCTTACCTCTTTTTGCTTCTTCTTTATAACTTGAATTCTCACCCGACTAGCACTGGTTTAAGGCCTACACCTGCCACCCAGCATAAGCCAAAACCTCTTTTTTCCTTCACAGCATCAGTTAACAACGCAGAAGAGGGAGAGGGAGCGTTCCATTCCCTACTTGCTTGAATTTGTGTGAACTGCCTCTCTCATACGCTTTTTTTTTGTTGTACTTCAAAGCAGCTTTTCTTAAAGCCTCTGCCTGTCTTGTGCTGCGGAGCCTCTACATCCCCCCGGCTGCAGCCTTAGAGCCTGCATTCACTCTCTGCACTATAGCTCATCCTCTTGTGTTGGTCTCCCTTCCTTCCCTGTTTGTGTCCGTACACTTGCGTCTTTGGCCTTTACCAAGTGGTATTCGGCGCCTTTTATTCCTATTTGGGTGGCTTTGACTTGACAGGGAAAGAAGACACCAACGACCAGCTCGCCAACCCCCTCCCTTGATACCGCTTGCCCTGCACTTGCTTTGCATCACTTCCCAGTAAGTAACATGGCCCGGCGCAACAGAAAGGCCTCCAACAATGCCCTCAACAACAATGGGGGTCCTCGCGAACAGCAACAACAACAACCATCACCACAACAACAACAGCAACAACAACAGCCCCCCAAACAGGAGGCTGTTCAGGTCCACAGCGAGCAGGTAAAGTCTGAGAAGCCTTAGAGACACGATCGGGAGAACTCCACTCCTGTTGGTGACCTCATTTGTGGGGGTGTGGCAATGGGCATATCCCCCACCGTTGCACTTTTATAACTCATGCTTCTGGGCTTTTATTTCCGTTTCGCACCTTCTTCTGGATGCCTCAACCCCCCAAAACGGTGAGAGCACAGCGCAAAAGAGGGCTAGGGCCTTGTTCACTTGCAGGTAAGACGCCAGGAAGCGAACTACCCGCAGTACCTTAGGGAAAGGGCTATCAGTGCCCTCCTGGAACTCGAAGAAAGAGCATATAGGAACTTCAAAGAAGCAGCCGAGCTCGCCACTGCTGCAGGTCTTCATTCACAACAAACCTAGCAGCAGACGTAGAAGGACCAGCAGTTGCAGCAGCAGCAATTCCAGCCACCGGAGCGACTGAAGCAGTACAAACCGGCAGCAGCGTAGAAACGAATCGCGCTTCTCCATGGTAGTCTCGCCTCTAGGCTCTAGGGGAAGGGGGTTCATTCCAGACTTTCCTCGCTTCCATCTGCCTCCATATTGCTTATATGTGTGTTCCTTTTCCTCCCTTCCCTTCAGCAAATGCGACCGACATTCTACTTGACATGACTGCCCAAGGGGCTCCAGCCCCAGCTCCTAACAGCAGCCCAGCACCTCCAGTGAGGCTTTGAGGCTCGTTCTTCAGGCTTTTAAATGCAGCAGGCTTTGACTTGGATCGAACGACTTCAAATACCTCTGAGGGCTGTCAGTGCTGCTGGGGATAGTGTTCTTATTCAAGGTAGTCAAAGAAATTTTAGGGTTTTGCGGGCGAGTTGGGGCATACGTGCACTTCAGGTGGTTGAGGAGCTCTCAAGTTCTGCCGGCAGTTCCCAGGACTTTGAAAGCTTTTTGCAAGAACTGCTGCGTCTTCTGTCCATTGATTTGGTGGTGGACAACAGGTTTCCTCAGCAACAGTCCCCCCCTCAGCCGCAACAACAGCGTCGGCAGCAGCAACAACAACAGCAACAGCAGCCGCCACAGCCCCAGCCACTGCAGCCCCAGGCTTTGCAGCGACTGGACCTGCTGCAGCGCTTAGCTTCCAGCGAGCCGAAAGACATCAAGGAGGCCCTTTTGCGGCGGGACAGAGACAGCAGCGGCGCCCTGCACCTCAGCCTTCTTGAACGGCTCAGCAGCGGGGAAGACAGCGAGACCCTGCACTTGTCTCTCCTCGAGAAACTGTCCTGTTGCGGAGACGCTGCGCAGCAGAATTCTCCAAACGTGAAGCATGGATCAAGAAGAACAGAAGTGGAAGCAGCAGCTACTGCTGGAAAGGGGCTAGGTGAGGCTCCCCGGGCCCCCCGCTCGATTCGACAGCAGCTTTCCGAACAGGAGAAAAATAGCGAGAACTTGCACTTGAGTCTCCTCGAAAGAATCGGTTCTCTGTCGGACCTTCCAGAGGGCGCAGCAGACAGCCAATCCCTTCACCTGTCCCTACTTTTCGGCAGAGGCAGCCTGCAGGAGATATTGGAAGCACGAAACTCTGGCGACCGGCGAGGGGCCACTGAACCCAAAGAAACGGCACCAGCAGGCAACTCCCCAGTTCAAGGTGTCTTTGCCAGAGGACCAGAGCCGTTGAGGCACAGCTGCGGGGGGCCTTCTGCTGCTACAGAGCCAAGACAGGGTGGCGAAACTGCCGCGAGGCAACAGTTCAGAAGGAGGGGTCCAGGCAGTCCCGGAAGCAGCAGCAGCTGCAGTGGAAGCGGGGACTCATCAGAGTGGTTCACAGAAAGCAGCAGTAGTTCAAGAGATAACCAGAGTTTCTCTCGACCCAAGGCAGCACCGCGCCCTGGCAGAGGCAGAAGGGCCCTTGCAGGATTTAGTAGGCCAGTCCGTGTTGCACCACTGAAGCACCAGCAGCAGCAACAGCCACAGCAGCAGCCACAGCAGCCGCCCCAACAGCAGCCGCAGCAACAGCAGCAGCTGCTGCAGCGGCAGCAACCACAGCAGCAGGAGAGTGGCGCTGTTTGCTGCTTGACGCCAGTTCTTCGGAGTGTCTCACCCATGCCAGGAATTAGAAGGCCGATCACACCGTTCTCTAATGGATACATTTCGGGGCCTTTCTTCCCCACTGTAAGCCCATCGGTGGCGTCCGCAAGGGGAAGCCCGTTCCATATTTCAGCGACCCCAGCAGAACGAGCTGTACTAGCAGGGACAGAGGCAGCAACTGCAGCACGGGACAGGCGCCCAGCCTCTGCAACGCAGCAGCTCCCCGCTACTGCCGAAGCTTTCTGGGACTTGTTCTACAGTCGAACGACTATGAAAATGCTTGAGGACGCAGCTGAATCTGCACAAAAGGCCCCTGCTGCAGCGCCGCGGCCTGTTACACCTGTACCTGGAGTTCCTAAAAGGCAGCAAGAAGGACAAGCCAAGAAATCGGCTTGGGTATGGTTAGATTCACAGAGCTCCCTGGACACCCCGTGCCCAAAAGACTGCAAAGGTTGCCAGAATTATGGCGACGAAAGGCCCTACGATGCGGACAGCTCTGGTATCTCCTCCCAGGAGAGCATCGCAGTAGTCTCAACCCCTTCTCTTGTTGTAAGAGGAGCTCCGCTGGCCCAGCAGCAACAGCAACAGCGACAGTTGCAACATGCAAATATCCGCGTATGTGGACCCGTAGAGGCCAACGGAAGGCCTCCGCTCCTTCTAGATGACTCTGTGATAACAGAGGAACCAGGCGAGTTGCATGGCGTTGAGAGCAACACGCCTGCCCTGCAGCAGCAGCAGCAACAGCAGCAGCAGCAGCAGCAGGCATCAGCTCCTACGGGAGAACGAACAGGGGCGAGAAGAAAGCGCCGAGGCGGCAGACGCCGCTCAGGTCGCCGTGGCAACTAGGCGGGCCAGTGGGTCGCGAGTAGCAAAAGCTCAGCCCTTTCTGCTCCTGTTGCTGTTGTTTTCCGTGATTCGTATATCAACACTTCTCTGGTCCTGCCAGTGTTCATAAAGGGAACAGCATTATTGCTCCATCGTTCCAGGAGGACAGTACTCACCAAAAAGAAACCGGTTTGTGGGCTGATTTGCTGCAGGAACACGAGGTGCTGTGCACTTTGAACAACAGCAGCACGACGCAACAGGCCAGCGAAACGTAGCTTGTGGGTGCAAATGGTGGCAGCGGTGTCTGTACACCTCCGGTTCTCGAGTTCTTTCCGGAAGGCGCCCGGCTCCTTTGCTAATCCGGTGGGAAGACTCTTACCCACGCAGCAGCCTGTGCCTCAGCTTTTCCTTAAATTTTTTTTGTACGCTCAGTGAGCACCGCACCGTGCGCCTGAAGGCGAGTCAGGAGGCCGTCAATCGAGACTTTTAATCGGAACTGAGACCTGCGAGGACACAACTGATATCGTCCGCCTTTTTTCCGCTATCGACGGAATAGTAAAACAACTGTGGAGGAATTGAACTGCTTTCTTCTAGAGCCTCAACTGATTAACGGTGCATTGAGCCCTGAAAACGTGCTCTTCCGTGCCTCTAGCTGAAGTGCAGCTAGGAAGTCAGCAGCCACCCACTGCTAGATAGCTGTGGATATATGACTGTTGAGAACGTTTCAGCAGGCTTCAAGTGCTACAGCGAAGAGACAGCCTCAATTGTGGCTGCTATGAAACCGCTACAGCAGCATTTCCTGCTTCGTGGTGGTTCGGCCGCCAGGCAGCAACACACCCACAATTTGGCGGGCATCTGCTTCAGTAGGAGGAGACCAAGTAATGCATGCAGTGGAGGAATTCCCCCTAAGCTTTTTAATTTTACAACATGAAAGACAACACCATTCCCCTCAGATGTCTGCAGCGAAGAGCCTTTGCTGCGGAGCACTGACGTGGCCACTAACAGCATACGTTTTCTCCCCCTTTTCCGCAAAACTGGCACAAGCTCGGCTAGCTGCCGCTTGCACGGGGCAGCTGCGCTGGGTTCTCTTGGCAACGTTGGCCCCTACAAGTTGCTGAAGGCTGGAAGCAGTTGCGCTTGTGAAAGGATACTGTGGTCCGTTGTTCTGAGGACTAGCTGCACTTACGCAGTTTAGCAGACCCAGCGTGCAACACTGACACCTTCTGAAACACAAGTGTTCGTCCGCTGGCCCATTACGGCACCCCCCTTGATGCGTCAATCCGTGCACTCACAACGGAACCAAACTGATGTCGTGGCTAGCAACGAGAGTTCTCCCTGCAAGAGGCTTCCCTTCACAAACAGTACACGGTGGGTGTTCAATCAGGAGAGCATAAACGAAACTTCACCATTGCTGACACCAACCTGCTGCGTCTAGTGATACTTGGGTCCAAACATTAGCATATTCACTAATTTCAGCATTTAAATTCCCTAATATAATGATCCTCCGTGGACTGGTAAAGGCCGTCAAGAGCAGCCAAGCTGCCATGCCACTCGCTAAGGAACGTCGCCGAAGCTTACTCCTCTGCATGTAGCCGTATCTACTCTATGCCCACCCTCGCGCCCTTGGGGATAGATGTAAGACGGTGCAAAGCTCTGTGGGGTGCCTAAACTCGTCTTCTTGTTCACCAGCCCATCCCCCCAAAACCACGTCCAGGGAAAACACACCCAAATTACTCTACAGCGCAACAAGACGATAAGCCATCTCATTGATATTAAAAGTACAGGGCACCAAACCGCTATATATTCAAGGCGCCCGATTTGCTCCGGCATGGCCACGTTTGCAGCTAGCACTACACCAAAGGTGCAAAAGCAGGCAGTTCGGAAGAATTTCGTCCTCAAGTCCTGCGTTTAGGCAATGCGTCCCAGCTGACGATTTCTAGCAGACTTACCTACAGGATCTGTTTAATGTTGCAGTGCTTTGCTCGTTGGCATACCAATAGACGCTGAGGTTGTCAACTGCTGAGGTCTACCACTAGGAGCTAATAAGAGGCTGCAAACTGAAACCTAGGCTTCAGTATGAAAGGGAAGGCACAGAAATGCCTCCATGGTGCATTGGCAGGCAACTAACGGGTTCCCCAGTAGGCAGGGAGGTAGAAGACATTGTGTTCACACGCTTCGTGAAAGATCCATAGAGTGAAGAAGTACGCAAGCACACTCTGCTAGTGCCCGTTTACCTTGCTAAAAAAATCGGATTAGCTTTTTTTGTAGGCTACTTTGGGGTTGGCATATGGAGGGGGCTGAGTTTGGCATTGTGTTGTACAGCGACCGGCTGCTGTTACGGGCCCTGGAGTGATGTTGTGTGGTGATGTGAGAAGTTGTTTGTTCTCGGTTTTGTCTGCTCATTGCTTTTGATGTTCTTCTGAAGAGATAAACGGAGCGTTTGCATAGTTGGCGTATTGGTTTTATTTGCACGATTGGGGGTTTTGAAGCGGAGAGGCTGCCTACGTAATCTGCGGCGCTGCCGCACCTTGTCTATACCTTTTCGTCCTTTCGCTGCTTTCTGGTCATTCCTTTTTCCCTTCTGTTTACTTTGTCCTTCAGAATTTTGCACTCCCACAAATATACACGCGCTTGGCGTCGCCCTCGGGGCCTCCAATGCGGTCGGTGCGGCTCTTCTGCTAGATGTGCCCAGCGTCCGACCTTCCCCGCCGGCTTGCTTCGTCTCCATCTCTCCTTTTTAAGAAATGCTGGCGTCCTCGAGAGCGAATTGGGGGCCCTCATGGGCCCCCGGGAGCCTGCGCGGGTTGAAGGCGGCGCCCCAGCTGCTCGTTCTGTTGGCACTGTCGTTCTTTGTGGTTGCCCACCGCGGTGTCGTGAGCGCACTAGATGCAGAAGAAGGTGTGCAGGCGGACCGTCGTGTGTATTCAGAGGAGCAGAAGGCAAGAGCGGCAGCGGATCAGAAGGCAGTGATGGATAACGGGGCTGTTTCGCTGACGGAGGCCACTTACAACGATTTCATGGCTGCACACCCCCTGGCGTTAGTTATGTTCTACGCGCCGTGGTGCTACTGGTCGCGTTCTGCTATGCCTGAACTGGACGCAGCAGCGAAACTGCTGTCGCACCACGTGCCCCCGGTGGTCACTGCGAAAGTCGACTGCACAGACAACGAAGATCTCTGCAACCAGGAGTACATCCGAGAGTACCCGGCTATTCGGCTATACATTGAAGGTGTGGGGCATGTATATGAAGGGCGGCGTTACAGAAGCCACATTCTTCACTGGGTGGACCTGAAGGTCGACCGCGACAAGCAACTGGTTTCTGCAGCGCATTTGGATGAGCTTGTGAGCAGCAGCAACAGCGACGGCAGAGGAATTTCAGAAGACGGTCATGTGGTGGTGGTGGCGGCCTTCCCTCCGGATTACAACCGAAGTAGCTTTCAGGCGGTGGCAAGAGCCTTTGGGGAGGAGGTCTTGTTCGGTGACACTGCAGACCCCGAGCTCACAGCGCGCCTGGTGGATAAACATATTCTGCCGCGCCTCCCCGAAGGGGATAGAGGCAGCATTGAGGTGTCTAGACAGCTGAAGCCACCCTTTGTTGTGGTATTTGCGCCTCACAAAGACGAGGCCGGCGTGCACATCTACAAGGGCCCCGTTGGCGAGGTGAAGGAGCTGCGTGCATTCGTGCGGCAGTGGCTGTTTCCTGTGGTGTCTCTGTTTGATGCAGAGACCATCGGCAGCAACTTCTTTAGTGACGTGCGACCCAAGCTGCTGCTGCTGCTTGACACGAGCAAACAGGGGGAGCAGCTGAAGGAGGTGGGTTTGCCCGATCCAAAGGACCCTCTAATTTCTGCATTCCGTGCGGTGGCGGAGAAGCACCGCATATCTGTTGCTGCGGCGGTTTCTGGAAACAGCAAGAATTTCGAGAAGCAGCTCATGAACCTCCTCGGCGTCGAGGATGAGACACTGCCCCAGGTGCGCATCATGCAGGTTAGCCGCAACCTGGAGGGGCCCCAGCATCCTGCAAAGAAGTACAGGCCCCCCTACCCCCTTCCTGCTGCTGATCATGGGAAGCAAGCGCTTGAAGAGATGATGGATACCTTTGTTTCGGAGGTGCTGGCGCACACGCTTTCCCCATACTTCAGATCTGAGACGCCTCCAGAAGTTCCCGAACCTAGAGGCCGGGTCCGTACCCTGGTGGCCTCGACGTTTGCAACGGAGGTGCGGAAAGAACCTAACGTGCTGGTGGAGTTCTACGCTCCCTGGTGCGGCTTCTGCAGGAAGATGGAGCCCGCCTACAAGGAGCTCGCGATGCGCGTAGCGGAGGTTCCTGGTTTGCTGATTGCTCGCATCGATGCCACGCGAAATGAAGTCGACGGCGTCGCCATTGCTGGCTACCCTACTCTGTATCTGTACAGGAAGGGAGACAAGGAGCCCCTACTGTATGCAGGAGACAGAAGCACACGAGACATGCTTAAGTGGCTTAGTCTCCGCGTTCGGGGCATTTCTTCCTTCGACCCAGACGAGCTGATGAGCAGAGATATCGCTAACCCCAACGAAAAAGTCTCCGCGTCAGTCCTCGAGGAACTTTAATTAGAGGTCCGCCAGGCGACTTCAGTGCAATCCTGCTGCTGCTGCTGCACACAGCAGAGGGCGCACTAGCGACTGCTGCTGTTGCTGCTGTTTTTGAGAGCACCTCCACAGTCAGGTTTGTTGCTGCTTGCTTCATGGGATGCTTTCCCGTTGCTGCCAGGGGGCGAGCTGGGAGAGCAATTCCGGAACAAGTGTGCTGCTTTGTTGCTCGAGGTTGCATTTGGCACGGTGGTGGTTCGGTGTCCGTACAGCTTTGTGAGTGCCTCCTCTCCCGAACAGCCTGTCTCTTGAGACGAACTGCCCTCAGGCATGTGGTTGGTTGGCTATTCGGCTCTCTTGTCAGACGAACGGAGACCCCCCCACCCCGTCCCACCCCCCCCCTCGCACCCACTAAAGTTCA
>NW_013564240.1:7500-10437 GCF_000499605.1 Eimeria maxima | reverse complement strand
TACAATATATATTTTTTGTGTAGAAGAAGGAGACAGGAGACAGGAAGAATAAGAAACAGTAACTGCTGCTGTCTCCTTAGAGACAGGAGACAGATAACAGGAGACACTAAGTACGCACAGCAGCAGCAGCAGCAGCAGCAGCAGCAGGGGCAGTCCCCTTAAAGTTTCCCTTTAGGGAGACACTTTATGGTAGCATATGTGTCTCTTCCTGTGCATGCACCTCTAAACCCTAAACACTAAACCCTAAACCCTAGGGAGAGAGGCGAATAGCCCTGTAGTCTCTGTTGTCTCCTTCTCTGCTGTCTCCTAAAAGGAGACACAGGAGGAGACACTAAGGGAGGCAGCCAAGGAGACAGCAGGGGAGGAGACAGCAGCAGCTTAAGGTCGTGTAGTGTTAGGTGAATACTGGGGGGGCCCCTCTGGGGGCCCCCAATATACACCACAAGGGTACCCCTAGGGGCCCCTTGGGGGGCCCCTAGAGGGGCCCTTAGTCTTAATATATATTAATGAGTGTTGAGCTAATCTAAGGAGACAATTGTCTCCTTTGCTGTGTGCAGGTGTCTCCATAGCTATACGAGAAGGGCTGCATGCAGCAGGAGACACGACAGCAGCAAAAACAGCAGCAGCAACAGAGCTTCTGTCTTAGAATACTGCAGCAGATAGAAGAAGCAGCGAAGAAGGAGACAGGTATGTCTCCTGTTGCTGCTGCCGTCGCTGCTGCTGCTGCTGCTGCTGCCGCTGCTGCTGCTGTCGCCCGTTCGCTGCTGTCTTCCTACCCTGTGTCTCCTCTAAGAGACTTTATAAACCTTTAAAAGAGTCAATAATAAGGAAGAGGTGCAGCAACAGCAGCAGCAACAGCAGCAACAGCAGCAGCAGCAGCAGCTGCAGCTGCAGCAGCAGCCGATGAGTGCCGCTAGCTCGGGAGACACCTCTGGTCCTCGAGGCCCGCTGACGACTGTCTCCTTTCTGTGTCTCCTTGGCAGCAACAATATTTTCTTTATTTTATTTTTTTTTGTTGTATAAGTGTCTCCTTTCTCATTAACTGTCTCCTTGCTGCCTTAAGGGACTCGCAAGTGTCTCCTTCTCCAGAGATTCAGGAGCAGGAGACCTCAAGGCCTCCCGGGATCGTCTCGGGATCGTCTCGGGATCGTCTTGGGATCGGCTTGGGATCGTTTTGGGATCGGTCTTCGTGGGATCGTATTGGGATCGTCTGGGGATCGTCTGGGGATCGTCTGGGGATCGTCTTGGGATCGGTTTGGGATCGTCTTGGGATCGGTTTGGGATCGTCCTGGGATCGTCTTAAGATTGCTTCGGGGTCGACTTAGGATCGTGGCCTGATCTTCTTGGGGCATATTGGCTTGGGATCGCCTTGGGATCGTCTTGGGATCGTCTCCGTTTGCATGCACCTCGTTGACGATGAAGAAGGGCAGCATAGTCTCCGCCTCTACGGCGTTTTGGTGTCTCTCTTTAGCAGCAGCAGCAGCAGCAGCACAGCAGCAACAGCAGAAAAATGAGCAGCAGAATTTTGGTGCTGCCTTTGGACTAGGGACACCTAATAGCGCAGCGTCCCTCCAGGTACCAGACCCGTTTCTAAATGCTGCAGCAGCAAGCAGCAGCAGCAGCAGCAGGAGCAGCAGCAGCAGCAGCGAAGGAGACACCCCTCTTATACCAGGAGAAGAGTACTTAAGATGGGAGCATACTGTCTCCACTGTCTTTGAGCAGACATGGGGAAGAATGCTTGTCCCCTCTACTCGTATACCCCTCTCTTCTCCTAAGAAAGAAGAAGAAGCAGCAGCAGCAGCAACAGCAGCAGCAGCAGCAGCAACAGGAGAAACCCCTCGGGAGACACCAGAGACTGCAGATAAGGACCTGGCCTCAGCAAGGCAGCAGCAACAGCAGCAGCAGCCGCAGCAGCATGCAGACATAGACCAGCTAGCAAAAGAGGCGGGGACAGCATTGGAGGAATGGGTAAGAGAGCTGCTGCAGCAGCAGAAGCAGCAGGGCAGCATGTCTCCTTCTGTTAGTGTCTCCTCTGCAAGGCAGCACGCTATTGCTGCTGCACAGGTGCTGCTGCAGCAGCAGCAGCAGGGTGTCTCCTTTTCATTGCTGCAGTCTCCTTTCTATCCCCCTCTGGAGAAATCTAAGGCGGAAGAGTTGGAGGCAGCAGAGCGGGAGGTGCAACGCATGCAGCAGCAGAAAGCAGCAGCAGCAGCAGCAGCAGCAGGAGCCTTGTCTTCTGCTGACCTTAAGAGAGCTAATGGCAATCTCCTAGCAGCAGCAAACAATGCAGAGGCACTAGCAGAGACACAACTAAGTGTCTCCTCTGCTTATTTAGCTGCATTAAGGGACATGAGGAGCAGCATTGCTGTCCCTCAGCAGCAGCAGAGGCCCCTAATTGCTGCTGCTGCTAGCTGGGAAGAGACACATTATAAGGCAGAGAAGGTACTGCAGCAGCTGCAGAAGGTGCAGCAGCTGCTGCAGCACGGGCAGAAACAGGAGCTGGAGCAGCTAGAGAAGGAGCGGCAGCAAGTGGCACAGCAGCAGCAGCAGCTAGAGCAGCAGATGCAGCAACAGCAGCTGCAGCAGCAGATAGAAAAGCAGCAGGAGCAGCAACAGCAGCAAGGGGAGCCGTTTTCTCTCTACCCTCCAGCAGCAGCAGCAGCAGCAGCAGCAACAGAAGCAACATATACACCAACTCTCCGTCACCCAGTAAGAAGCCCGTCCCCTACTCCACCCCCAAGGAAGGTGTCTCCTTGGGGATCGTCTTTTGGAGACGATCCCCAGGGGCGCTCCCCGACCCCCCCTACCCCACTTAGCCGCACTATACAGAGTAAAGGGGAGGAGACACTTCTAGGTGCATGGCGTCTGCAGCAAGGGGAGATAAGTGATGAAGAAAAGGAGACACCTAAGAAAGGAGGGGAGGAGGACGAGGAGACA
>NW_013564240.1:0-2500 GCF_000499605.1 Eimeria maxima | reverse complement strand
GATGTACAGATGGTATAGGTTTATATTTAATTAAAAATATAATTAAATATAAATTTATAAATATTCTTATTATTGCAAGAAATCAACAAAAATTAATTGATTTAAAGACACAGGTCTATTGCTGCTGTTGCTGCTGCTGCTGCTGCTGCTGCTGCTGCTGCTGCTGGTTGTTGTTGTTGTGGGTTAATTATGGCGGTGGTGGGGTTGTTTTGCTGTCTATGCTGCTGTTTTTGTTGCTGCTGTTGTTGCTGCTGTTGTTATTTTTGCTTGTTTATTTATATCTATCTATTTGCTGCTGCTGCTGCTGCTGCTGCTGCTGCTGCTGCTGCTGCTGCTGCTGTGTCTGGTGCTGCAGTTGGAGTTAATAGCACCATCACGTATAAATGTATCTTATTTAGTTATAGATTTTGCTGTAGAAAAAGGAGAAGAAATAATAAATAAAGTTGCTGCTGCTGTTGAGGGTTTAGATGTAGGTATACTTATTAATAATGTTGGTATCTCTTATCCTCATGCAATGGTACGTCCTCTTCCTTCTCTTCCTGCTGCTCCTGCTGCTGTTGCTGCTGTTGTTGCTGCTGGTGATGGTAGAGGTTGGGCTGGTGGTGGTTGTGCTGCTGCTGCTGTTTTTTTGGTGGTTTTATACACCCTGTAAGATATATATCATGAGGGTTTAGGGTTTAGGGTTTAGGGTTTAGGGTTTGTGTATAGTATTATGATGAAGTCCCTCTTTCTCTTATTGAAGAATTAATTGCCGTTAATGTACGATCTACCCTTGTTGTTACTCGCGCTGTTCTTCCAGGTTAGCTAGGGTTTAGGGTTTAGGGTTTAGGAGGGTTTAGGGTTTAGGGTTTAGGAGGGTTTAGGGTTTAGGGTTTAAGAGGGTTTAGGGTTTAGGGTTTAAGAGGGTTTAGGGTTTAGGGTTTTATAGTAGTGTATATTATATATTAGGAAAGGATTTTTTCCCTGTCCTACCAACCCTACATCCTAGATCTTCGTGTTTAGGGTTTAGGGTTTAGGGTTTAGGGTTTTATGTATTATTGTATAGGGATGAAGAAAAGAAGGAAGGGTTTAGTAGTTTGTGTAGGTAGTGGTGCATCTGTTCTTCCTTCTGATCCCCTTTATGCTGCTTATGCTGCAACAAAAGGAGCAGCAGAGGCATTCTGTAGATCTCTACAGGTAGGGTTTACTAGGGTTTAGGGTTTACTAGGGTTTAGGGTTTCCAGGGGTTTAGGGTTTGCTAGGGTTTAGGGTTTGCTAGGGTTTGATAGGGTTTGCTAGGGTTTGATAGGGTCTGCTAGGGTTTAGGGTTTAGGGTTTTGCTAGGGTTTGCTAGGGTTTAGACACATAGTGCTGTTCCTGCTGCTGCTTCTTTAGTTGTTGCTGTTGCTGCTGCTGCTGCTCTTATTTCTGCTGCTGCTGCTGTGTTACGTCACTGAACTATTATATCTCCTGCTGCATTTGCTGCTGCTGCTACTGCTACTGCTGCTGCTGCTGCTGCTGCTGCTGCTGCAGGCTGAGGTGTCTCCTTTTGGTATAGATGTACAATGCCATGTGCCTCTTCTTGTAACAACAAAACTCTCTAAATGCAAAACCCCTGGACTACTTAGACCGACACCCAACTCGTAAACCCTAAACCCTAAACCCTAAACCCTAAACCCTAAACCCTAATTTATACAATAAATTCAATACTAATATATAAATACTATTATATAAATAATAAGATATATATATGTATACCCTAATTAATTAACCCTTTTTGTGTATGTATATTATGTCTTGTAAACCCTAATAATAAATATAATTTAACCCTAAACCCTAATCCACAAAACCCTAAACCCTAATAAATAATAAACCCTCTTTTACATGAGTAAAAAAGAATACCTAAACCCTAAACCCTAAACCCTAATAATAAAGTAGTTGCTTATTCCCTCCCCTTAAACCCTAATTTGCTGCAACAAAACCAAATAACCCTTATCTCTATAAATATAAGGGTTTAGGGTTTAGGGTTTTAGGGTTTAAGGGTTTAGGGTTTAGGGTTTAGGGTTTAGGGTTTAAGGGTTTAGGGTTTAGGGTTTATATATACAGGTATGCATTATCAGCAATAAAGGCAATGGAGAGAGCTTCTTGCTGCATGCATCCAACAGTGTCTCCTAATATAATGCATGCAGCAGCATTGGGGCTGGCTAATCTTATGCCAAGAAAGTTATGGCATAATTATAGATATAATCAATGTGTTAGTATAAGGCAAAGGGCACTAAAGAAAAAGGTAATTCTTGCTGCTGCTGCTGCTGCTGTTGCTGTTGCTGTTGCTGCTGCTGTTTCTGCTATTGCTGCTGCTGCTGCTATTGGTGCTGCTGTTGCTGCATTGAGGTTGAATGGTTATTTATGTGTATATTTATTGCATGCAGGAGGGAGAGAAGAAAGAATCATAAATTAAATAAAAGTGTCTCCTTTTATTGTTAATAAAAAAAGGAGACAATAAGAAGGATATATATTATAT
>NW_013564239.1:0-10539 GCF_000499605.1 Eimeria maxima | reverse complement strand
TATGTATATGTATATATGTATGTGTATATGTATATACGTATATGTATATGTATATGTATATGTATATGTATATGTATATGTATATGTATATGTATATGTATATGTATATGTATATGTATATGTATATACCTATATGTATATACGTATATGTATATGTATATGTATATATTTATGTATACGTATATATGTATATGTATATGTATACGTATATGTATATATGTATATGTATATGTATATGTATACGTACATATACGTATATATGTATATATGTATATATGTATATATGTATAGGTATAGCAGCATCAGATTTATGGGGAAATGTTCGTCTGTTCTCAATTAATGAACCAAAGGAAGGATCTCCTATACTAGAACAGTTACAGGTACTCCTTCCTGCTGCTGCTGCTGCTGCTGCTGCTGCTGTTGCTGCTGCTGCTGCTGCTGCTGCAGTAGTATTAGTAGGGTTTATTGGCATCATGGGGGTATAAACACATCATTATATGCGCAGCAACAGCAGCAACAGCAGCTTATCCTGCTGCTGCTTTTGTTGCTGCTGCTGCATGCATGCATGCAATTAGCAACAAAATATAAATATTTATTTATTTATTTATTTATTTATTTAGGTACTAAGATGTGACTCTGAGTCCATGGAGGGTACAGGAGCAATTGTTGCATTTAAGCAAATACAGACAGACACAGGAGATGTTGCATGCGTAAGCAACTTGCTGCTGCTGCTGCTGCTGCTGTTGCTGCTGCTGCTGCTGCTGCTGCTGCTCTTGATGCTGAGACTAATGCTACTGCTCTCCCTGCGGCTGCTCCTCCTGGTTCTGCTCTTGCTGCTGCTTCTGGTACTACTCCTGCTCTTCCTGCTCTTGCTGCTGTTTCTCCTGCTGCTGCTGCTCTTGCTGCTGCTGTTCTTGTCGCTGCTGCTGCTGCTTGTATATAGTTGCTGCCTGGGTGTGTATTGTGTGTTGCTGCAGGCAGGATGGACAGCAGAGGGGGGTCTCCTTTTTATTAGATTAGTCAATAAATCAGCAGCAGATCTCCTGCTGCAGCTGCAGGTAACTGTCTCCTTTATCTACCTGTCTCCTTTTGTCTCCTCCTCTTATGTGTCTCCTACGTTGCTGCTATGCTGCTGTGCCTGTGCTGCTGCTGTGTTGCTTCTTTATTGCTGCATTTACATTGCTGCTGCTGCATTTACTGCTGCTGCTGCATTTGCTGCTGCTGCATTTACTGCTGCTGCTGCATTTACTTCTGCTGCTGCTGCTGCTGCTGCTGTTGCTGTGTTGCACAGGGTTGGTTAGAGGTGTCTCTTCCTTGTGAGTGTGGTATAAACGCAACAGCAGCAAGAGTCCCCTCTGGTCCTCCTTCCTTACACCTGCAGCTATGGGCAGGAGAGCAGCAGGAGCAGCTGCAGCAGCAGATGCAGCAGCTGCAGCAGCAGGAACTGCAACAGTTGCTGCTGCAGCAGTGTCGCATGCAAGATGATGATGGTGGTAGTACTTCAGCAGGCACTTCTACAGCAGCAGCAGCAGCAGCAGCAGCAGCAGGAGGAACATCAACAAGTACTGCAGCAACAAGCACTGCAGCAACAACAGATGGTGCTGCTGCTGCTGCTGGAGATACAGCAGATGGGGGGCCCCTGCTGCAGCAGCTAGAATGGAGGGCCCTTGCTGCTCTCCGTACCCGTCTCCCTCTATGGGCCCCCTTGCTGCGCAGCCTCTGCTTCCTATCTGTCCCTGTACAGCAGCAGCTGCTAGCAGCAGCAAACCCTTCTCTTGTGTCTCTGCTGCAGCAGCACTTTGGTCGTCCTACTGCTGCTGCTGCTGATGATGAGCAGCAAAATGTCTCCTTCTCTTGGGTACGCTGCAGCAGCAACTGTCTCTTCTTCCCTCCCCTTTTCTTGCAGCTCCTCTCTATAACCTTTACCACTGTCTCCTTTTATTGTCTCCTTTTGTACTGTCTCCTTTTATTGTCCCCTTTTATACTGTTTCCTTTTATACTGTCTCCTTTTATACTGTCTCCTTTTATACTGTCTCCTTTTATACTGTCTCCTTTTATACTGTCTCCTTTTATTCTGTCTCCTTGTATACTGTCTCCTTTTATTGTCTCCTTGTGCAGGAGACACTTCGTCAATCTTTAGCCAAGGCCTTCCTTAGTGGCCTTGATCTCCCTGCTGTCCCCAGGTCCTAAAGGTACCTCTCCCCTCCTGCTGCTGCTGCTGCTGCTGCTGCTGCTGCTGCTCTCGCTGCTGCTGCTGTACTTACTGCTGCTGCTGTCTATAAGGCCTCTTGTGCCCCTAAGGAGACACCTTCTTTTTTGTCATTTTCTCCTCATTTAGTTCCTTGTGTTTATTTTGCAGGGACAGAAGGAGATAAAAGGAGACAAAAAGAGACAAAAGGAGGCAAAAGGAGACAAAAGGAGACATAAAAGGAGACAGGAGGAGACAAAAGGAGACAGTTGCTGCGTCTTTGGGTGTACTCAAAGAGAGGGATTAAAGATTTTTTTTTATTCCTTTTTTTTGTCTCCTTTCTTCTCTCCTTTCTTGTCTCCCTTCTTGTCTCCTTTTTGTCTCCTTTTTGTCTCCTTTTTGTCTCCTTTTTGTCTCCTTTATATGTGTCTCTCTCTCTCTGTGTCCTTTTCCCTTCTCTCTTTTTTCCCGCCTCCTTCTGCTGCTGCAGCAGCAGCAAGAGCAGCAGCAGCAGCAGCAGCAATAATAAGAACAAAACCCGTCTTAATTCTTCCTTTTCTTTTATTAGGTAGAGGCAGATAAAAGGAGACACTTAAGGAGACACATGGGGACACATAGTCAAGGGGGCCCCCCTATGGGGCCCCCTTATGACTGGGGGCCCCCCAGGGGCCCCCCGAAGAAACTATTAGAATAGGATGTAGTACCCTGTTTTTGTTTATTTGCCTTTATTAGTAAAGAAGGAGGGAGAGGTGTCTCCTTTTTGTCTCCTATACCCCTACTGTCTCCTTAGGGTTTAGGGTTTAGGGTTTACTAGTTTATCTATATCTTCGTGTCTCCTTTTAGAGGTATGCGTGGGGCCCCAAACCCAGCACCCTTAGGGTGCTTAGGGTTTAGGGTTTAGGGTTTAGGGTTTAGTGTTTAGTGTTTAGGGTTTATTAAGGGCTACTCATACACCTTGTTAACAGTCTCCTCTACTGTCTACCTCCCGTACACCCCAAAACCCTAAACCCTAAACCCTATGGTGTGTATGGAGGGGAAGAACTACTGGATACGGTAAACCCTAAACCCTAAACCCTAAACCCTCGGTACTCGAGTAAGGATAGGGAATGGTATTTATAGTCTATACCCTAAACCCTCCTACAGACAAAAGAAAAAATAAAATATATTTTTTTATAGGGTTTAGGGTTTAGCGTTTAGGGTTTATAAAGATTTATTAGGGTTTAGGGTTTAGTAGGGTTTACTAGGGTTTAGGGTTTATAAGGTGTGTGGGGCCCCCCTTCCCTTGATCTACTGCGCATGCAATTTCCTTCTTCTTTTTCTTCTCCTTTTTTTCTCCTTTTTTAATTTATTTTATTTAAATATAATTATTATTTATATTTTTTTTATTTATTTTTTCTTTTCTTCCCCCTTTCTTCCTACCCATTACCCAATGACTACTGTAGAGGGGGGCCCCCAAGGGGGCCCCCCACCAGTACCTACTGGTAATAACATAAATAATGGGCCCCCTGTTGGCCCTTCCCCGTCTACGGAAGCCCCTGTGCGCCCCGAACCTCCTAGAGGGTCCGCAGGGCCCCCCTCTCCTTCTTCAGTGCCCCCAGGGGCCCCCTCTCCTCCTTCAGTGTCCCCAGGGCCCCCCTCTCCCTCAACAGGGTCCCCCGGTGCCCCCTCTCCTTCTCCAGGATCGTCTGGGGCCCCCCGTCGGCCTAGAAAGTCTCGCCGTGGGGCCTCTTCCCCTTTTTCTCTGGAGGGGGCCCCCGAGTATGTAGGTCATACATTTAAGGATTTAGGTATAACAGGGGGCCCCCTATTCCGTCAGATATTGATGGGGGCCCCTGATGGTATACCTGTACCTATATATGAGGGTATAGATGGTGTCTCCTTTATAAGGGATATAGTACCATTAGGTGTCCCCTGTATACTACGTAACATAAATATAATAAATAAATGTATAAATAAATGGGGAAAAGGAGACAAAAAAGGAGACTATTTAATAAAAAAAATAAGGGATAAAAGTGTCTCTGTTTTTATTGTCCCTAATCCTCAGCAATTTAATTTTATTAATAAACAAACATATAAACATATTAATATGTCTATACATGAATTAATTCAGAGAGCGCAGCAGACAGACCCTGAATACTGCAACAATAACAGCAGCAGCAGCAGCAGCAGCAGCAACAGCAACAGCAGCAACAGCAGCAGCAGCAGCAGCAGCAGCGACAGCAGCAGCAGCAATAGCGGGGAAGATAACAGCAGCAAAGATGCCAATGATAAAGACACCACCACAACCGCCACCAGCAGCAGCAGCAGCAACAGCAGCAGCAACAGCAACAGCAGCAGCAGCAGCAGCAGCAGATACCCTCCAATACTATGCGAAGGAGAAGGGTACTATTATAGATCCACGGGATCGATCGATCCCAGCAAGAGAGGTATAAATCGTGTATTAATAAGTAATTTTTTTGCTGCTTTTGCTGCTGTTGCTGCTGATCTTGCTGCTGTATATACACAATATATACCTAATAATACCTCTTTTTCTTCCTTTTCTTCTCCTCTTTCTCCTTCTCCTCCTCCTTCTTCTTCTTCTTCTCCTTCTCCTTCTCCTTTTTCTTCTTCTTCTTCCCTACGTGTCTCCTCTAAAGGAATAAATATATTTATACACTATGATTTACCTAATAATATTTATATACAATTAATAGGCAAAAAAAGTATTTTCTTATGGCAGCCCCAAACTTTTTTATGCATGCGCATGCATAAAGATAAAAGTTTATTAGTACAACCATTAAGACAACTTGCTGCAGCAGCAGCAGCAAAAATAGCAGCAAAACAAGCTGCTGCTGCTGTTAGAAAGAGAGCTGCAGCAAAAATTGCCTCTATTGCTGCAGCAGCAGCAGCAGCAGCAGCAGCAGCAGGAGAAAAAAGTAATAAAAATATTGAGGAAGAAATAGAGGATATATTAGCAGCAGCAGAGGAGGAAGCAGGTGCAGCAGCAGAGATAGCAGCAGAGGAAGCAGCAATTAAGGAGACAGGTATATCTATATATACATTAGATCCCTTATTTATATTGTCTCCTTTTTATTTAGCTAATATACAAGAAGGAGACACTATATTTATTCCTTCTTTATGGTTGCATGCAACTAGCAGCAAAACATTTAGTGTTGCTGTTAATATCTTCTGGCAGCAGACACCTCCTGCTGCTCTTCCTGCTGCTCCTGCTGCTGCTGCTGCTGCTGCTGATTCTGCTGCAGCAGCTGCTGCTGCAGAAGCAGCAGCAGCAGCTGCTGCTGCTGCTTATGCTGATGCATGTGATGGTTCTGATGGTGATGAAGCAGCAGCAGCAGCTGCTGCTGCTGCTGCAGCAGCAGCAGCAGCAGCAGCAGGAAATAGCAGCAGCAAAGGAGACAATTTTGGTAATAGAGACCCTATACAAATAGAGGAAGCAAATAAAAATATAATAAAAATAATAAAGTGTCTCCTTTCTCTTCCTTGTATAAATAATATAGACTTTTATGCTAGATATATTATTAATATTATACAAAATAAATGTCTCCTTGCTAATCCTCTTGAACAATTGCTGCAACATGCTGCTGCTGCTGCAGCAGGAAGTCCAACAACAGCAGCAGCAGCAGCAGCAGCAGCAGCAGCAGCAACAGCAGCAGCAGGAGGGATTGCAGCAAAAGCAATCACTGCAGCAGCAGCAATAGAGGAGACAGCAGAGGAAGAAAAAGAAACAGCAGCAACAACAGCAACTGCAGCAGAAGAAGCAGCAGCAACAACAGCAGCAGCAGGGGAAGAAGAAGGAGCAAGAGGTGTTGCTGCTGCAGAGGAAGAGGAGACAAAAAGGGAGACAGAAAAGGAGACACATTGATTAAACCCTAAACCCTCAGCAACAACAAAAAAAAGGAGACAATTATTTATACACAAAAATATATAAACCCTAAACCCTAAAAACCCTAAACCCTTTTTTTGTCTTTTCTTTCAATTGTCTCTCCTTCTTTATTATTACGCGTTTAGGGTTTAGGGTTTAGGGTTTAGGGTTTAGGGTTTAGGGTTTACTGCTTTAGTATGGGTATTATATGGCTCAATGCCCGAGGGTTTAGGATTATAAGGGTTTAGGGTTTAGGGTTTAGGGTTTAGGAGAGACAGTTAGATAAATGTAGACCCTTAGGAGGAGACAAAAGGAGACAGATGGAGACACTAGGAACAAATAGAGAAGGAGACAGTTAGATAAAAAAGGAGACAGGTACAGGAGGAGACAGAGAGGGAGTTGTTTGCTGCAGCAGGGCCTTCCTTTATCTACTTGCTGCTAAGGAGACAGCAGCTACCACAGCTGTACTGGTGCCTAGCTAGCTAGATGGCTACCTAGCTAGCTAGCTAGCTAGCCGTGGCTACCTGTACCTAGTCACTGCTGTAACCTTCGCTGGCTAGCCATAGCTAACCATATATGCAATAGTAGCTAGCTAGCCAGCTAGCTAGCCAGCTAGCTAGCTAGCTGATTTGGTATAGCTAGCTGGCTGGAGAGTGGGGGCGTCTGGCATTGAGAGAGCAGCGAGAAGGGGATGCATGCATGCAGTAGCAGCCATGTACGGGAGAGGGCCCCATACAGCAGCAGCAGCAGCAGCAGCAGCAGCAGCAGCAGCAGCAGCAGCAGCAGTAGCAGCTACACAGCAGCAACACACAATGTCTTGGGGGTATTTATGCTGTTTGCTGCTGCTAATTAAATAAATTAAAAAGTAAATAAATGTTTTTTATTCATAAAAAGGAAAGAAGACTATCGGGGGCCCCTGAGGGGCCCCCTCCCCGAGTGGTCAAAGGGGCCCCCCTGTGGGGCCCCCCTTACAACTGGGGGCCCCCCAGGGGCCCCCCTGAAGAATCGACTAAAAAAATATAGTACCCTTTTTTATTTATTTTCTTTTGTTTGTAAATAATAAATATGCAACAGAAGGGGAGAAAAGTGTCTCCTTTTTTGTCTCCTATACTCCTTCTGTCTCCTTACTCTAGGGTTTAGGGTTTAGGGTTTCCTAGGGTTTAGGATTTCCTAGGGTTTAGGGTTTATTAGGGTTTATTAAGGTTTATCTATTTCTGTCTAATGCTGAGAGCACAGAATAACAAAGAAGTGTCTCCTTTTAGAGGCGGGTGTCTGTCCCTCCCCCCCCGCTCCGCCAGGCATCATTGCCTCCCCTAGGGTTTAGGGTTTAGGGTTTAGGGTTTAGGGTTTAGGCTATGGTTCGTGTATGTATATTTTTTTCTACTCGTCGGGGTTTAGAGTTACCTCTTCTTAATGAATTAAAAAATCTCCCTCTTCTTGCTAATGCTAATATAATTACAGCTAAAGCAGCAGCAGCAGCAGCAGCAGCAGCAGCAGCAGCAGCAGCAAATGCTGCTGCTGCTACTGCTGCAAATGCTGCTGCTGCAAATGCTGCAGCAAAACAAAACGCTGCTACTGCTGCAAATGCTGCAAATGCTGCAGCACCAGCAGCACCAACCACAGCAGCAGGATTAGCAGCAGCTACATCACCAGCAATAGCAGCAGCAGCAGCAGGAGCAGCAGCAGCAGCATCAGCAACACCAGCAGCACCACCAAAAGCAACAGCAGCATCAGCAACAGAAGCAGCAACAGCAGCAGCAGCAGCAGGAGATAATAATGAATCATCTATTCCTCCATCTCTTTGTATAACTCCTGGTGGTGTGCTGCTGCAGCAAGTGCCGCTGCTGCTGCTGCAGCAGCTGTGCTGCAGTGTACGTACAGCAGAAAGTGTCTGGCTGCGGCTGTGGGGCCCCATCTGCTGCAGCAGCAAAGATAAGCTACAAACCCTTATTACTAAAACACCGTGGAAAAGGGTACGTTCTCCTGCTGCTGCTGCTGCTGCTGCTGCTGCTGCTGTTGCTGCATTGCTGTCTGCTGCTGCTGTTGCTGCTGCTGCTACTTATTGTCTCTGTGCGTACAGTTGCAACAACAGCTGCTCTTCTTTTTGCCTCAATAATTGGTCCTATTTTCTTGTGTTGCTGCTGTTGCTGTTGCTGCCGTTGCTGCTGCTGCTGCTGCTGCTGCAGTATATAAAGCCATTGGCTGCTCTTCCTCTTATCCCTATGAGGATTGTCTCCATTGATTCACCAATAGGAGACACTCCTTCCTTGCGTGCTGCTCTCTCTGCTGCTCTCCGCGAAGCAGCAGCAGCAGAGCAGCTACAGCAGCCGCAGCAGCAAGGAGCAGCAGCAGCAGCAGAAGCAGCAGCAGAGACAGCACTTGCTGCAGCAGCACACCGTCTCCGTATAGTATGTGTTAAGGGACAGGCATTAGCTGATTTGCTGCTGTCTAATCCCTTAGAGCCTCGTCCTTATAGGTACCTACCTCATCTACCTGCTGCTGCTGCTGCTGCTGCAGCAGCAGCAGCAGCAGCAGCAGCAGATACAGCAGCAGATACAGCAGCAGAGACAGTGTCTGCAACAGCAGCACTAGAAGAGCTAAGATTTGCTGCTTCTGTTGTTAACATGCAGCAATCCGCAAGACAAGCAGCAGCAGCAGTCCGTCTAATAATCTAAATGAGCCCTCAGAGGCTCCCGTGGGGCCCCCAGGGGCCCCTGGTGACCCCACCCAAGACGAGGGGGCCCCTGGGGGCCCCCCTAAAGAAATGGGTATTGTACCCCGATCTGCAGCAACAATATCTATGCTGCGTCTTCTTTATCTAAGAGGAGGCTGGGCAGCAGAGGCCCTTGCTGCAGCAGCAGCAGAAGAAGCAGCAGCAGCAGCAGCAGCAGGAGGAGGAAGAGAAGCAACAGCAACAACAGCAGCAACAGCAGCAGCAAGAACAGCAGCAGCAGCAGCAGCAGGAGAAAGAGGGGGACATGGGTATACTGCTGCTGAATGGGGAGCAGCAGGGACAGACCCAGAGGAAGGAGACGTGTCTCTTGCTGCTGCTGCTGCTGCTGCTGGCTTAAGAAGAATCCTTATGAGGGAGAAACGTATTATTGTAAGCATTCTTACACTCTACACACAGCAGCAGCAGCAGCAGCAGCAGCAACAGCAGCAGCAGCAGCAGCAGCAGCTGCTGCTGCTGCTGCAGTTAGAGATGATGTTGAAGGAACCACGTGCATGCATTTTATTGCTGCTGCTGCTGCTCCTCCTTTATCTTATGACGTTGCTGTGTCTGTGCGATTCTGTGTTGCTGCTGCTGCTGCTGTTCTTGCTGCTGTTCCTGCTGCTGCTGCCGTTGTTGCTGCAGCTGTGGGATCCCTTCTGTGGCGGCAGCAATTTGCTGCTGGAGGCTGCGCTGCTGCTGGGGGGACTGTCTCCTTCCTGTCCCCAAATCCCCTCCCCTAGGGATATTATACCCATGCTGCAGATACACCCCAACAAGCAGCAGCAGCAGCAGCAGCAGATGCAGCAGATGCTGCAGCAACAGCGGCACGGGAAGAAGCATGGTGTAGGAGCAGGTGCGCATGCTGCTGTGTATGGTAGTACTCCTACTACTGCTCCTTCTGCTGCTGCTGCAGCTGCAGCAGCAGCAGCAGCAAGAGGAGATGGCTATACACCGCGAATAACCCTTGTAGGGACAGATGAGAGGCCGCTGCTGCTGCAGGCAGCAAGACAACGATTAAGGAATTTTTGCTGCTATTTTTATAATGGGCAGCAACCTATGGACTTGGAGACACAGCAGCAGCTCCTAGACCAGCAGCAGCAACAGCAACAACAGCAGCAGCAAAAGAAGCAGCAATTGCAGCAGCAGCAGCAAGGTCTACAAGGGTGAGTGCACATAAGGGGGGTGTTATAAGGAGACACTTTCATGGGGTTTATTGCGTGCTGCTGCTAACGAAGAGGCGTTGGGTCTCCATCCGCTCCTGCTGCTCTTGCTGCTGCTGCTGCTGCTGCTGCTGCTGCTGCTGCTGCAGGCCTCCCTTTGCTATGGGGCTCCACTTGGCGTCTCCATTTGAAGTGTCTCCTTTTGTCTCTGGTGGCATTATCCTCACTCGCGTACCAGGACCGAGGGAAACAAAGGTAAGCAGCAGCAGCAGCAGCAGCAGCAGCAGCAGCAGCAGCAGCAGCACGCATGCATGCATGCATGCATGCATGCATATTTTATTTGCTGCAGCACCTTCGTTCTTCTCGCGGCAAATTTTTTGATTTTTATGAAAAATTTGGAAATTTAATTCATCAAAGACAAGACTGGAGGGCTGTATACGTACTTGTACAGGTACACAACTGTCTCCTTTTTTGTCTCCTTTTTTGTCTCCTTTTTTGTCTCCTTTAGATTGGAGGGCTGTATACGTACTTGTACAGGTACTGTCTCCTTTTTTGTCTCCTTTTTTGTCTCCTTTTTATTGTTATTATGCGTCTCCTTTAGATTGGAGGGCTGTAA
>NW_013564238.1:0-10577 GCF_000499605.1 Eimeria maxima | reverse complement strand
CACAAATAACCTTGCCGTCGCTTCCTCCGCCCCCCACGCAATGCACTGCATATATACTGCCTGGCGATTTCTCTGAGGGTCTTTGAAGTGTCTGACTCTGTGCCACAAACGCATTTAACAATGTTGAAACGCCATGCGTCAGTAAAAGCCGAAGAACAGCAGGTTTAGAGCAGGGCAGTCTCTCACTGCTCACACGGCGACTCCTCGAATCTGCATGCTTGTTCATACACATCCATGAACGCTCTCGTACAAGCTGAAACGTAATAGTAGCCAGAACCACGTTGTGAGTTACTAGATTCGCTGCGTAATACGTCGAATTGCTAATCTGACTGTTCCTTTTGCCGACCCACCATATCCAGTCAACTGTGGATGTACAGCAGCGTACGTTCTAGCCAGAGCAGCAAACGATCGCATCGCACAGAAAGCTTGCCGCTGCAGTATGTGAGCGGGCACTAACACAAGAGCTTCAAAGGACACATTGATACAGAGTTTTCCAGGTCTCCACCGCACCGCGTCCAATGATGCCAGCATACGGGGCTGCTGTCAGCCAGAGCAAGGTACCAAAGCGCAAGCCAAATGACACCTGGAAAGGGATGTCACTGGCTCGATGGCATGTCATCGTCATTTTGCATACTGTCCGAAGACCTCTGAGAGTCAAAAGTGCTCGAGGCAAGACTTATGCCGTACGTAAAACCAGGCTCAGGCCCTGCTCACGAGATACTGCTCCTGCTGTGCCGGAGTGCTACGAACGTGTCGGCAAAAGGTGCCCAGGTAGTTGGAACATCAGTGGCACTGTTAGTTGTGGATATGTCACAACCTGCCCAGCCAATCTAGCCAAATTACAAGCACGAACCTGCCCTACAGGGTGAGGGTCGCCATGTGGTACCTAAATGCTGTGCAGTGAGCTGCGCATGGTGTTTTCCTGTGAACGTCTAACGCGCATTCGCGCAATTCGTGCAGGCGCCGCTTTCGCCGTTTTGTTGGTTATGCAAATAGCGGAGGGCATGCAGTAGTAGACAGTAGACAGCACGTCCTCACAAAATAATCGAGCAGCATGGACATGCAAGTGCGGGTATTCAAATCGCCTCTGCGATTTCACATGAGCTGGTTTCTAAACGCTTACATCCTGCTCACAATACCCCGCGATCGTACCCCGACAGCACCTCTTACACACAAACTGCGCATGATGATCGCACATGCAGATGAGCAATGGCAAGGCTGTCACACATGCAGATGCCATTGTTCGCAGCTAGGTATTACCTACATTGTTCCGATAGACGGACCTGATTTCATAAGTGCGGGTACAGCCGGGAGCAGGCGTGCTACGCTGAAATGTACAACGATGACGCTGGCTGCATAAGTATTTGTCGAGCTGTGTGCTATCGAAATCCTAAAAAGGGACTGAGCCTTTCGAGGGATGGTTGAAGCATGCCGCACTTGACTTTCCAGTGTTTCGTAAGTAGTTTTGGTGGAAATATACTAAGAACACTCCGGCAAGATACGATTTATAATACCTGCAAGCACTCCGCGATGGCTACGCCCTCGTCTCCATTCCACATCCCCATTACCTTTTTCATCCATCAACACCGACAATCAATCCCTTGCCGTGAACCCTAGCACGTGTGCCGACCCAATATTCACGAAGGTTGTCAATAATGCCTCCGCCTGCCCCACGAATACATATTACAGCCAACCGACACCCAATCCCAACAGATACCAAAGAGCAACCCGGCTACAAAGGAACGTCCCCTGTCTCCTTGCAATGCAGAGTCGAAACGTATCACTCTCGCCCAAAACACATCCATGTGAGCTTCCATACGAGCTGAAGCGCAACGATAGTAGGAACCATAGCAGGAGGATAATTTCCCTACGCGTGCTCGAGAGGTGCTACGAACTGTTCTGGTTACTTAACACACTGCGTGCAACAACCACGGTGCCTCCTCTTGCATGCGTACTTTCTGGTCAGATAAGCAAGAAATGCCAACGCCGTTGAGGCTAACCTCAATGCAGCTGTAAACGCGCATACGAAGGACCCCGCAACGCGGCGATGGTGTCACATGCCCTATCAGCGCCGGCACGACCCCCGCTACTGTTGCTATTATGAGAACAACAACAATAATCTCTGATTGAGCTGGGTGTGAAAGCTAGTAAGCGTTTAGAGCAGGCGGGGTAGTCGCAGTTATCTCCCATCATTGCCCTATAAACGTAATGACCTCGACATGCACAGAGAACCTTTATACTTTCCAACGCATCTTCTTCGGAACGTGGGCTTCGGACCGCTGGACCACGCCACAAACGCAGACTCACAAAAGGCGCGCTATTCAAGCCAAACGAGCCAAACGAACTCGCCCATCGGTTCACGATGCGCCTGCACAAATTTGCACTCATGAAGGTACTTACCTATGTCTGCCATCAAGATGGTTGAAGCGTGAGAGTACCGGCAACTGCAAGGAGAGACATGGGCTGATGTCTGTGTACTTACAGCCTGCGCACAGCCACTATGCATGTAACGCTCCAAGTCTTCGCCACTGTGCCGCGGTAAACTGACACCGTACTTCCCTCAGGCAACGCGACCGAGATGGCTGTCACTGACAATATGCATTCGGCTTATATCACAGACTAGTCGCGGCTGTCTACCAAAAGGCATTCCGCTGCCTGAAGGCTGCCTGAATAGTGCTTGGGCGTTTGTACTGCCGGCGTCTACATTGCATATGTATGCCGCAACACCTGAGCACCATTTCTCAATAGGAACCCGCACAATATCTAAACAAGAATCCAACATTTCTCACATCAGCTATGTAAATCTGCCAGTATCTGCATGCATACGCAGCCATGTCCACCCTCATACAATCTGAGATTCAACAGCCATCAAAGTCTAGCCCAAAAGTCTAATTTGGTTCGCGCAAATTAGCGATGCTGTTCGTATTGGCTAAGGCACCGCATCAAAGTGCATCTGGCTCCGAATATGTGTTTGTGCCCACAACAGCAAGTGTTAACAACCCCTGCAGGAACATCTGTGCTTGCCCTCATACAAACTGAAAGGGAGCAGTACGAAAACTGCGAAAAGAGGACTTGTGTCCTTAGCGCGTTCCAGATACGCTGCACACTGTTTTAGGTTGTTATATTTCTAGCAGTAGCAAATGCGAGCACCTCATATGCTTACTGTCTGAACAAGTCAGCAAAATACCTTGATTTCAGAAAACGGCATCCTCTCACTGCAGCAATATTCGTGTGCAGATAAACTGAACAACCACGCGATGCTCACAAAAGCATTCAGGGCTAGCTAGCCGTTAAAGGGCGAGAAGCGTATCGGCAGGCCCAATATACTTCTGCCATGGCAGGCTGTCCAAACTCTGGCTTACAACGGGGCATGAGACCATGTAACTGGCTGCATAATGTGTGCCTGTCAGCCTGTCACGTTGTTACCTAGTTGCGGCTATTCACAGGACGCTTGACGCATTACGTGCAAGCAGACCAAGGGATTCCTTCCCCTTAAACGGTCTCTAGTGTGTTTCGGTGTAGTGGACGCTTGGCTCCGATGGGTGGTAGGCTGCAAAAGTTCGCAGAGAGGTCCAGCTCAGCCCTTTTTCGGCGCAAAAGCCATATGTATTCGCATGCGTTGTGTCGAAACGCCTCTAGCGCATTGCCATGTCATGGCTCAAATGGCAAGTGTTTTACGTCTTCCTTAATCCAACTGCCATCATGCAAGGTGAGATGGCGGAGTTGATTATGAACGTATGCTACAAACAACCGCTTAGCCGCTGGTGCCCCGCACCATGCATTTGTGCAACACTAAAGTGAAACTCGGACTGTTTGTATTCACAGTATCTGTGGTGGCAATGCACATTAAACCGTGCGAAAAGCATGCAGAGCGCTGCCGAAACACATCACACTCTCATTGCTATTCACAGTGGGACTTCGTAAAAATGTCCGCCTGTGACACATATCAAGGTGTGCCCTCGTACATACTGAAAGGGAAAAGTAACACAAGAACAAAAGGGAATTAACGCTTCTAGAGTGTACCAGATGTGCTGTAGAGTGTACTAGCTTTCTATCCGTCTCCGTCTAGCCAATGCAGTTGCCATATATATGCATACTTTCTGGTCATAGTAGCAGGATGCGGCAACGTCGGAGAGACCGTTCTCTCACTGAGGTTGGCGACGTGCGCGGACAAACTGAGGAACATCTCGATGCCCGCAAAACCACGCTTGCCCACTGGCGCTCAGCCAAATACTGTGGTTACTTCCATCGGCACGAAGCTGGTTTTAGCCAGGGTATGCCGTCCAAGTGCCAGATTCAGAGATAGGTGAACACAATGCAGCTGGCTCTTTGATGCACAGGACTCACACCGAATCCTTTGGGAGGCCAAAGAAGACCAAACCTGTTCGCCGGGTACTTCAGACGGCGACTCCAAGAACCGTGATGGCCTGAATTCAGATCGACTTTGTCTACTACGTGGATGTTCTGTGGGCACGCTGCGCCGAAATGCTAAGCGTGAACGATAGCCAACGATACGTTTGCAAATTGCACCCTCAGTGAATGAGGTGTACGTTTCCGCACCGAAACAAGCAGAACCCGCCACCAATAAGTGTATGTTATCAATTGCTTCATAATCCTTCGATTGTCCAACAGTAACGAGGATTCGCGCACTTCACTTTAGAAACGTTGCCTGCCCCTACCTATCCCGTGATAGTAGTTGCTATGTGCTGTCCGTGGCACAATTACCAACATGCACAACCGTGGAGAGACCTACTTTCTAGCCACGACAGTACGCTAACGTAATGGCACAAATGGCATATTCTCGCTGCTGCACTATACGCGCTCACATATTCTGAAAAACACCTCGATGCTCACAAACGCAGGCAGGTCCATTAGTGCTCAGTCCACTACCACGCATACTCCTCTCAACGGACAGAGCTGACATCTGCCCTCAGAGGCGAACCAACCACAGTCTCATTGAAGAGTACAAAACGATTACAGCCCACCGCATAGAGCGTGGCTGCGAAATCGCGGCTTGTTGGTGTTGGGAGACCAACGAGAATCGAAAACAATGAAGGCATGCTTGCAGGCACACCACTGGCCATCTCCGCATTCGCCTCATGCTGCGAAACTCACATTCGCGGCTCATGCCATGTATCTCACACGCACAGTTCTTCCCTACCAATCCCTGTTACAGCATTTCACGCCCGATCCTGTCCGAGAAGTGCAAAGAGAAACACCCTACTAGTAAGGGTCCTCAACGCTGGAGAAGCACACTGCAGAAGTGGACAGCTTCCCTGCCTATTTTGCATCTGCACCTTACCTCCTACGAACAAAATCGTAAACCGGCACACAGCGCCGTCTGCGTTCACTCTGGGTGCACGGCATCGTGCAAGCAAGCCACCAGCGTGGAGTGAACGTATTCGTTGCGCTAGCGTGCATCGCAGTGCTTCTGCAGGCACCTGTGCATCTCCACAACGCTTGGATCGCATTCGGTGCATACTTCCTGGGCCTCCCAACTCGTTGTTGCAACATGCAAAGGTATGTCCCCAACACAGTTGCATACATAAGTACACACAAAACAGGGCGCATATTTAATGAAAATAGCCTGCACTGCACTTAGCTGGAAGTCAAAGGGTTTTTGAGATTCGTGCTACCACCAGCCTGATTTTTACTTGCAGCACACGGCAACTGGTTCCCCCAATAAACGGTTGACAGCCCCGCTCTGCTGAAAAGCTGAAGACGCGAAAGTGCTCTAGACGAACGTGGGACGGCATGCACGAGAACAACCCTGGGATGTTCACAGGTCACATCTGGCTACTGGCTCTGGTTGCTACAAAGCCGTTTCTCCGAGAGAGGCGCATTGACCGGACAGAAGTCATATATTATTGAATCGCCTTTACTGGTGAATCAGACACTCAACAAAACTCGTCCACACAATTTGCGTAAGAGGTGCCATCCGGGCAAGCGAAACCTCCGCCGTTATCATGCACCGCTAAGCAAATAGTAAAACGTATTCCCCAGCCATACTTTAAAATTACAAAGCGTTTAAGCATATATTGCACTGTGCATTTTACGGGCCAGCCAGGTGACTCAGGCTACTAATATCGGTCTCTGTCTGCCCAACAGAAGACATCGTGCCTCAGCAGATGTCAAAGAAGCACGGTTAAACCAAACGAAATCGTCACCTCCTCTATCAACGAGACTGCACGCCTGCCTGCCTTCATATATTCTGGAGCATAGCAGTAGTTTCACCTTCCCCAAGAGGACAAGCCTTCGTCACGTGTTTCAGGCCCGCTCCTACCTTTTGGTGGTCCTTAGTTAGCTACAGTCGCCGACGATAAAACTGTCTTACGCGCTTAGCGCAGAGAATATATCCACCCTCGATTCCTCTGTTATGTGCATCGCTTCGTTGAAATGGCAACCGGATATCGCAACCGCAAGGCAAGCGTCGCCTCACTGCAGCAATGTGCCTCACTGCAGCAGTGGATGTTAGACGACGGACTGCACAATATTACGGTGCTTATATGCGGGGGCCCCCTAAGTGTCCAACCAACACTGCACCTACTCATATTCGCAGATTGGTCTGATTCCAACCGGTTTAAGCAGCCCCAGTGCACGCTCAATACCGACTGGCGAACGTTGTAATTGACTCGACGGTGCGTTCTTGTGAAGCTGTTCTTTGTTAAAAGGCCACCCAGAACCCAGTATGCTCAGAACGTGCTCTAGACATCAAGTGCAAGCAGGGCGATAGTATACTGCTCGTGTGCCGCTGCCCACTACGTTTGAGTTCTGCACAAGCTTCGGAGCCCAAAATTACCGTGACACTATAAATATTGCACCTACTTCAAACAAAAGGCAGCAACATGAAGTTAACCAATCAATGTACAGCTTGTATTACGGATCTCGTTGGTTTCTGTATTATCCAATAGTAGCACATTGCGATACCGGTGCGGCTCGCTTTTGTGTAAACGCTATGCTATGAGTGTTCACCCAATTCGTGTTAAGAGGCCATCCAGCCTCGTCCAGCCATCCACAACTGCTGTTCTCCTCAGAACAACTACTATCGTAAATAACTGGGCTGGTAGTATGTATTACTCAGCGTTTAGGCCACATCGTTGGGTAATCGCTTGTGTTTCCGCTTGTCGCACTGATGTGTAAACGGGTTGACTCGGTACTTCACCAACATAGTTGACTCTCACTTTTTTTCGCTCTGCAGCTTCATAAGGCTGAACGCATGCAAGTAGTCAACCGTGCTTGCCACCATGAGGCATAAAACGTGACAGCACAGACGACGGTCAGCATAATGCTGTCTCCTCAATGCGTACAGCCTGTGCACAGCAACCCGTTATCGTAAAAGCAATCAAGCGTCCACCCCATCGCGGCCATATGCAAATACACACAAACTGCATCGTACCATGATGATCACACATAATGACCCCATAGCATCATTTAATGCTACATTCGTAGAGCCTATCGTTGCAAAGGATCAACAGGCTTAATATTCCGTATACCATCGTTCAAAGGAAGTCTAACTCCCAGTCTTTTCCCGCTTATCCTGACCATCTGTTTCACCACCTTCAAAAGCTAATTCCGGACACAAGGTCCGCAAACTGGATAATTACTCCTTCCCCCGCACACGTTTGTAGCTTCAACCCTGTTCGGAAGGTCTCAGGATAACAGCCAACACAAACCTTTGCAGTGCTCTCCAGTGACGCCGTTGAACGACCTACGTACTTCATTTCCTTCCATGCTGTTATCACTTTCATGGAAGAGGAAGATGGGGAAAACTGCCCTCTTCTGATTTTGAGGAATACACAATAATGGCGGGAGCTGAGATGAGCTGCTAACTGCGTCGTGCAAATGCGCATCGGTGGAAAGTGATATTGTGAAGTCATACCTGGGACCTTACAAGACAGATTACTTGTGAATACAATCCTAACCATCCAGAAGTAGGCCGTTTTTACTGCGTTGGCCTCGACTGTTTGAATACTCCGCTCAGTGTTCGCCAACTGACTATGTAAGCTTCGCCTATTTGGAGAAGCCCGAATACACCTTGTCGACTGATTGAAGAGGCCATTGAGTCATGGGCGTTGCAGCGGTAAAGCCAGCAAGACTGCATCGATACAGTAAGCTATATTGCTTGGAAGCTTGCAAGAAGTCAAGCCAATAACACTGTCCATACATTAGCCTCACCGCAAGGAGCTCATATTAACAAATGAAACTGTGGAGTACATGGTCTAAAGTTGGTACTTGGAGATTTCGTATGACTACAACACCGTGTACCCTGGAATTGCAGTTTTGCGTTGGAAACATATCTCGTCTGGTACAGGTTCATTAGTCAAGCAGGAGACAGCAACATCACGCAAGCCTCCCCATGTGCACAACGGCTAAATCCCCTTTTGTGGAACTGTGTATAGCCTTTCTGGAGCTTTTGCATACCAAGACAGGGCGTGCTACAGTAAGGCCTTACCATCGTTTCCAACGCGGCAACAAGCATCCGGGTGTGGTTGCAATAACATCCAGTATCCGCCAAAAAAGAAGTCCGTCTGGCCCTTTGCTTGCCTCTGCAGGTGCTATTCACTAATTATTCGAGATGACTACATAACAGTTTCCCATTAGGGAATTTTTCGCACGGTCAATACGTGCGCCGTGGGCACTTCTAGTGAAATTGGACAACGAGTGAATGGATTCCACTGTACCCCGTTATACCCAAGCTAATACATAACCTATGTGTTCCCTTCCAACGCCTCGACCACCAAAGAGCCCGCTTCCATGAACTGACTTGTGTGGGTGTATATGTTCTACACCTGTGCACGCCACTGATTACCTGCTGCGGTCGACAAAGACCTACGTCGCATGGATTGGGACCTCCTTCCGCAAGCATCCGATTATTCGCTCCAAGGTTGCTCCTTCCTTTGTTGGATTGTATGGCGATAAAGCAGTGAAATAACAAAAACAATATGGCAACTGTTGCGACTACGGGGCCCACGGCGAAGAGAGATGATCGGGCGGTTTCGCCCCTCTCTATGGGTAAAGGCATACTTTTGCCAATTACTGGAACTGCATTTTTATTGATATTATTCGAATGTCTGGGAACTGGAGAGGCCAGCGATCGAGTGGCTTCAGCCGTCCCCGCCATTGCCACGAAGGCAGCGAAAAGTGGCGTTAAACCCTGCATTTTGTAGGTCGAATTGGACTTTAATCACGTTCGGTACGATAAAAAAAGTGTGTTTCCAAAATTTCAATAAACAGATGGAAGCGTTACTTTGTTTGAACTTCAGCATGCTCACCTTGGACTCTGCGATAATGGCGCGCGCACGTGCACAGTGCTGCAAGGGCGTATGCTGCAGAACACCAATCCACGTCTGTTCTGCACGTGCCACCATCATGCATACTTCCCTTGACTTGAGAACAGCACTTCCCATGTTTCCTGAATTTTCAGGCAATACTTACCTGCTGTCTCATGCAGAGGAGGATTATTTCGTTCGTTGCTCTTGGACAGAGCACCCCAACTTGCGAAGCCTTTGACAGGCGCTGTGCCCATCACGCGGTAATCCCCTCCGCTGCATCATTTTTAGACTCACTCGCTAGTCCCCTTCCCCACACAGCTTGACTTTCAGGACACATAACATTGACTGAATTTTCCCTCTCTTCCCCTCTACTTCATGGCGCAGCGTCACGGGCTGTGTAGTGCCACGAGGTTTTGCCAGGCTGCCTGCGAAGCTTAGCTGTCACTCAAACACACATTTATTCAGTGTATTTAGTTTTTCCGTCTAGTAAAGCAGTGTTAGTTGCCATCTAATTTCCCTGGATGGGCCCCGCCGCGGAATTTCCATTGAACGCGGTCTTCCTGTCTTCAATGTACCAAGGCAACCCGCTCGCAGCGTTCCTTACAGCGAACACGTTGGTCTTTCGCCGCTAAATGGCATCAGGAACCTAAATTCCTACGCTTTACTTATCATTATTCTCGTGTGCAAGTTTTATGTGCAATGCATATGTTTGTAGGCCGACAACCTTTGGTCGTACGTGCATCTTGACACCTGACTACGGGCTCCGCTACGTGCTGATTGATGGCATTGTAGTGCCTGCACAGATTTCCCTTCCCTCGACGAGTCTTCTGCATCCGGATGATTTCATCATTGCTGAAGTAGATTTTGCCGTTTTGCGACAGTTTTATTTCAGCGGGCCCAAGAATCGTCTAGGAGCAGTAATCTTCTACCTTATACAGTAGAGCCAAAATGCTTAGTATGAAATTCCTTTAAAAACAGCTGACTATCGTCTTCGATCTCCAGTGGTCAAGCACGCAGGGGCCAAAGTGCCTGGAGACAGTGGCCAAAGCGCCTGGAGCGGCGGGAATGCGGGAGACTTGCCATGAGTTGCAAAATCCCGCGCTGCAACTCAAGGTGCAACGCAGCACCGCATGCTATCACAAGGCTGAAACAAGCCGTCTTGGACGTATGCGTGAATACTGCATACCACTACTGAAGGCTTTTGATTACATACCACCGCCAACTAAGGCCGAATGCAGGTTCAGATGCAAACTTCAGACGGGCTTCGCAGCAGCAGCGAGACTATGCTACAACTCCCCCCCCCCC
>NW_013564237.1:0-10100 GCF_000499605.1 Eimeria maxima | reverse complement strand
ATATATATATATATATATATATATGTTTATATAAACAAACAACCTTTTCTCCTTCCTCTCCTTGTTTGTTTATATAAATTATTTATTATTTATTTATTTATTTATTTATTTATTTATTTACTTATTTATTTGTTTCTTTTTTTTTGTATTTGTTTGCCTTTTATGTTTATCTTTTTAAAATTTCTTTTGTGTATTTCTTTTTTATTTTCTCCTTTTTCTCCTTTTCCTCCTTTTTCTCCTTTTTCTCCTTTTCCTCTTTTTTCTTCTTTTTCTTCTTTTCCTCCTTTTTCTTCTTTTTCTCTTCTTTCTTTCTTTTCCTGTCTATTTTGTTGTCTTATTCTTAACTTCTTTTCCTGTTAACACATAATAAGAAAATAAATAAATAAATAAATAAATAAATAAATAAATAAATAAATAAATATTTATATTTATATTTATATAAAACAAGAGAGAAAAGACAAGAAAGGAGAAATAAAACAAACAAATATAATTAAAAAAGAACATATATTAACAGCGAAACCCTAAACCCTAAACCCTAAACCCTAAAAATATTAAATTACCTTTTTAGCTAAAATGCGTCGAACCGCGGGACGCATAAGGCGTCGATCTACAAATAAAAAATAAATAAAAAAAAAATAAATAAATAAATTTAATTAATTAATTAATTAGGGGTAAGTAAAAAGGAAAAGAAAAAAAAATAAATAATTATGTTTACCTCTCATTTCTTTCTTTTTCTTTTCCTGTTGTTTGCTGCTATTTATGCGGCACACTTCCTCTGATAGAGCTCGCTGCAGCCGTAGCGGACGCCCCTGCAGCAGCAGCAGCAGCAGCAGCAGCAGCAAAAGCAACAGCAGCAACAGCAGCAGCAGCGAATCGGTAATGGGTAAGGGGAAGAGGTTGGTGTATGCGGAGCAGCATCAGCAACAGCTGCTGCTGCTGCAGCTGTTGCTGCAGTAGCGACTAAAGGGTTTTGCAGGGTTGGCTTACCAGTAAGGAAACAGCCTGCTGCTGCTGCTGCTGCTGCTGCAGTGCTTTTGCTGCGCTGCTGCGATGTTGGAAGCAAATAAAGCCAAACCCTAAACTACGACGAGTTAATCGATCTCTTAGGATACGAACTTCTGTATAAAAAAAAAAGAAGAAAAAGGAAGGAAAAAAGAAAAAAAAAAGAAGAAAAAAAGGATAAAAACAAGAATAAATAATATAATTATTATTAATATAATTATAATAATCATAATAATCATAATAAATATAACAAAAATAGCAGCAGCAGCAGCAGCAACACCGAATGGGCTGCCTGTATGACCCTAAACCCTAAACCCTAAACCCTAAACCCTAAACCCTAAACCCTAAACCCTAAACCCTAAAATATGAAATATAAACCATTTTAATATGATGTTGGGGTGAGGTGGATATTCGAGTTTAAATACAACACATAACTGTATAAACGCAACAGCAAGAGCAGCAGCAGCAGCAGCACGACATGCAGCAGCAGCAACAGCAGCAGCAGCAACAGCAGCAGCAGCAACAGCAGCAGCAGCAACAGCAGCAGCAGCAACAGCAGCAGCAGCACCTTTTGCTTTAATATATTATCCAATAATTCTTTGCTTTTTAATACAATATAAGCATTCTGTGAATCATAGTCCTGAAGAGAATACACACCAAACCCTAAACCCTAAACCCTAAACCCTAAACCCTAGTAAGTCAGCCTTTAAAACCAATCTATTTGCTGCACTGCAGCAGCAGCAGCAGCAGCAGCAAAGTGGTGTCTTACGCTGAATTGTTTTCTGGCGATTCCTGCCCGCCGACAATTCCCAAATTGAGCAGCAACAGGAACAGAACGAAGCCTCATCTGCAGCAGCAACAGCAGCAACAGCAGCAACAGCAGCAACAGCAGCAGCAGGAGTACTAAGAAGGTTACTAAACAGATCAAGTGACAGCTGCTGCATGCAACCATCTCCAGCAGCAGCAAAAGCAACGGCAGCAGCAGCAGCAACAACAGCAGCATGAGTCGTAGAGATAAAAACATAAACAGCAGCAACAGCAGCAACAGCAGCAACAACAGCAACAGCAGCAGCAGCAGCAGCAGCAACAGCAACCTTACGGATTCAACTTCTGTTTTCGGTATATTGAGGTGTCTGTACACCTCAATTGGCTTAAATTTATCACGAAGAGGTAAATTACCAACAAATAAAGTACGACTATTCCTTTCTTCTCTTGTTTCTGCTGCTGCTGCTGCTGCTGCTGCATCTGCTGCTGCTTCTGTTGATGTATTTGGATCACTGTCAGGGGATGTAGATGATTCTGCTTTTTCTGCTGCTTTTGCAGCAGCAGCAGCTGCTGCTGCTGCTGCTACACCAGCACGTAGGCTTCTCCGCTTCTCGCCTTGGCCACCCGCTGCAGCAGCAGCAGCAGCAGCAGCACGCATACAGAGGCAGCAATCATAGCAGCACGAGCAGCAGCAGTAGCAGCAGCAACAGCAGTAGCAGCAACAGCAGCAGTAGTACCATCAGCAACAGCAGCAGCAACTTCAGCAGCAAAAGAACACACTGCTTACCCAGGGCCGCAGCATCTCCGCTGCTGCTGCTGCTGCTGCTGTTGCTGCTGCTGCTGCTATGGGGTGTTGCGAAGATGGAGTGCTGCTGCTGGGTGGGTCTGTCAAAGAGAGCCCTTAATTGCTGCAGCTTTTCATCTTCTTCTTCGTCTGCTGCTGCTGCTGCTGTTGCTGCTGCTGCTGCTGCATTTACCTTTTGCTTCTTTTTCTGCCCATTTTCTTCTTCTTTCTTTTCCCTCTTCTTTTTATTTATATTAGGGGACTCCTCGTTGCTGCTTTCTGCTGCTGTTGCTGCTGTTGCTGCTGCTGCTGCAGATTGGATAAGGGAGGCCAAAGTCCCTGGAGTGTATGGGGAGCTCTCAGCGGCCGACTTTGACTGTTGCTGCTGCTGCTGCTCTGGCTGCTGCTGCTCTTGCTGCTGCTGTAGTTGTTTATCGCCTTTGTTCTTTTTCTTCTTTTCCTTCTTTCTATCCACCGCCTCCTCCAAGGGTTTTGTCTTCCCCATCTCCGCAGCAACAGGCGGATACGACCCTAGACCCTAAACTCTAAACCCTAAACCCTAAACCCTAAACACTAAACCCTTAAAAATAGTATTATTCAAATATACGACCCTCGGGGGCCCCCTCGCGTGCCTGAGGGGCCCGTGAAACAGGGTTGGAGGTCAATAAAGAAAATATTCTGATTAATATATTTAATTAGTTTTATATAAAATAAAATAAAAAAAACAACAAAAAAGGTATTTAAATACAAGAAGGAGCGGCAAAGAAAGAGGGGCCCCTAAGAAGCCCCACAGGCATCGATGAAGGTGTCGTGGGGGCCCCCTTGATGATATAAAGGACAAAATATGGATTTGTATTAAAATAAATTATAAAATTAAATAATAAAATAAACAAAATAAGAAAAAATGAATTAATTGCGAATATTATACAGATATTAGTACTATCCGTCGTGCTGGGGTGTGCTGGGGTGTGTCTGTACACCACACACAGTGTTGCAAGACTAGCGACTTATTATGTATTGAATACTATTATTATATTATATTTATATTAATGCATATATATTGTTATGTATATTTTAAGGAATAATATCAGGTAATGCTTTACATGAGAAAATAAAGGAAATAATTTCAGTTTTGTATTTAGTGTTTAGGGTTTAGGGTTTAGGGTTTAGGGTTTAGGGTTTAGGGTTTCTAAGGATTAGGGCATTCGATTAAGGCGCCTCTTAAAATAAACATTTATTAAGGAGAGGTTTACGTTAATGGACAAAGGGTAGCAACAAATAATTATATATTATTATTTTTATTATTAATATTTATTATTATATTTTATTACTATAAGGAATAGTATATATTATTATATTGTATTATATTCATAAAGAAAAAGATATTTTCTTCTTTTTGTTAATAATTTTAGCTAATTATACACCGTAAATAGCATTTTATTAATATTAATATTATAATTATTAATATTAATTATTAATTTTATTCAATTATAGTATTTTATTTTTTATTTATATTTTTATTGTTGTGTATATATTGCAGTAACTGTTACTTTTATTTCTGCTGCTGCTCTTCTTGCTGCTATGTCTGCTGCTGTGGCTGTTGCTGATTATAATAATAATAATTATTATTATAATTGTTATTATTATTATTATTATTATTATTATTATTATTATTATTGTTATTTTCCTACACAAATATGCATGCATGCATATATGTATACATTTATTATTATGTAAATAATATAATATTATGTAAATAGTGTTTGTTTGTATATATAGAGCGAGCAAAGAAGAAGAATTATAGTAGTAATAAATAATTAAATAAGAATAAAATAAATACTTTTATTAAAATAAATAATTCAATAAAAATAAATACTTTTATTTATATAATATACATATATTTATTTATCGAGGGCAGAAGCCCCTCTAGACAGGTACCAAGAAGAGTTGGCTGTTGGATATTATTTATTTTTTGTTAAATATTTGTTATATTCTTTTATATAATTAATTTATTATTTAATTAATTTATTATTTAATTAATTTATTTTTTATTTATTTTTTTTCTTTTTTTTACGTCATAACTGACATAGAGCCTTATTGTTATTTGTTTGTAGGGCTCTTTTGCACGTTTCTGCTCTGAGGGGTACCGAGCAACAAATACATATCTTTATTGATAAATACTTTCTTCAAATAAACAAATGAAGAAATATAATTTATTTACAAGTATAAGAAGAGATGTGTATGCTTTCTTCTAGTTGGTGGTGCCTTCTTGGCAGTGGCTGTTGGTGCCATATACGTACACAAACAACAGGGAGAAACAGAAGAATACTGGATTTATTTACTTGAAATAAATTAAAAGTATACTGAAATAAATTTATATATTTATAGGTTTAGCATGAAACAAGTTTATATGCTTAGTTTATGAGCACTTGTTCTGTGGATGGATGCTTGACAACAGTCGCCACCACCAATCATTGGATGTTGCATGTACCGTTCTTGTTCTGCATAAAAAAAAGAAAAATGCACGAAATAATCATTAATTAGCATTACTAAACAGACCCATAAATAAATAAAAGGAAAAATAAAGGAAGAAAGGAAGATTTAATTGCTGCCCTCTCTGCAGGGGTGTTTGTTCTGTTATGGTCAGACCAGTGGTACACGGGTGAAAAACAACACATGGTGCTGGTGTTGTAAATCTTATGCACTTTTTCTTCTAAATTGTTGAACATAAATTGAAATAATTAAATTACTGACTATTTTTGGTGTTTATGGTTCCCGTTGATGTGCTTTAAGCCGCGTTTTCCCCCTTTTTCCGTCGCCTTTCACCACCACTCACCGTCTACCCGTGAGTGTAGATGCGACGCATTGCAGCAAATTTATTGAAATTTTCTTTTTTTATATAGTTAGAATAATAATTTAGTTCCTTTTTCCTTCGAAGGAACTTCGCTGCTGCTGCAGCACGAGGTAGAATCCTTGAATCCCGCCTCGATAAATCGTTTTTTCCTCTGTGTCTGCACGAAAACAAGCCAACTGGCGGCACTGCAGCGTACATGAGGAGTCATTTTCTCCTTGTGTATGCCATTAAGAGATTTCTCTTTGTTTTTGCCTCTCTTTAGAGGCCCCCTTTACCGCAGAAGCCAAGGAAGGCGGCCGATCGGCAGGAGGCCGCTCTATTGCCGCCATTTAACCTTTTAGGCTGTCAGGGGCTTTTTATGAAAACAAGAAAAAAATGGAGTCTTTAAATCATCCGTCATTAGAGGCGAGTGTAGATCTTGAGTTGCAGCCGGAGCAACCCAAGCAGGAGAACAGCGAGTCGGGTGCTGCTGCTGTTGCACAGCAAGCTGCAGGTGACGTGCTGCAACAGCAACCAGAGCACCAACAGCAGCAGCAACAACAGCAGCAGCAGCAACAGCAGGAGTCTCCTCCCCTTCAGGGAGTAGAAGTATTTCAATTAAATACTTCCCGTTGTCGTCGTCAATCCTTGCCAATGACTGTTCCTGTTTCCTTAGATATTGAACTAGTACAGACACCTCATGAGGTGTTACCACAGCCTAAGAGAATAATAGAGGGATTATCTCCCTTAGGGAATATAAATCAGCCTACTTTATTAGGTCCTCCTGCTCCTTCAGGTTTCCCGCTGCTGCAACAGCTGCAGGAAGATGCTATGAACCCTAAGGAAACCCTTCCTCCTCTTTCTCTTGCTCCTCTCCCTACCTTCGTAGGGGTTCCTCTCCCTGTCCCTCTTGAACAACCTAAAAGAAATTCAAGTCCTCAACAACTAGACTCTGTCGCTCTTACTGTCCTACAACATCCACGAGACCCAACAGCAGAAGCAACAGCAGCAGCAGCAGAAGCAACAGCGACAGCAGCAGGCAGGCAACCTCCTCGCAGTAAGACGGGGTTGCGCTCTATTAAGTGCATGCAAAGCTGTTGCTTTCTATTTCTTATAATGTTGTTGGTCTTCATGTTAGTTGGTAGTATGAATTATTATTATTATTATTATTATTATTATTGTTATTATTATTATTATTATTATTATTATTATTGTTATTACTATTATTATTATTATTATTATTATTGTTATTATTACTATTTTGGTGTCTGCGGGGTGTATGTGCAGCTGCTGGACCACCTTCAACAACTCCTAAGGCGGAGGGGGGAGGTGTGGGGCCCCGATTGTCTGCTGAGCCTTTGCTGCCTCTTCTATTGGGGAATACAATAGAGGGGGCCCCCCCTTGGCCTCTATCGGAGACAGAGGACATTGCTGCCTATCAGCATAGTACCCCAGCTACAGCTCCTGCTTCCCTGTCTGCTAGCTTACCGGGGCCCATAGGGGGAGTCCCCTCTGCTGCTCCTTGCATGCGCTCTTGTGTCAGTGCTGTTAACGGCTCTGTCTATGAGGCTGCAGCAGTTGTGGGGGCCCCTGCCGATACACCTGGGGAGGGTCTCTATGTTGTGCAAGACCCTAACATTGTTCCTGCCTCTTCTATCGTGTTTCTTCCGGGTAATACAGGGCATGCACCTGCTGCTTCTGCTGCAGCATCAGCAGCAGAAAAAACAACAGAGCAGCAAATATGGAAAGCCAACTTCTTAGGGCCATCTGGAGGGCTAGCGGGAGCAGCCGGGGGGGCCCCGGGGGGGGGACCCCGCTTACCGGTTACCGCTTTGGGGCCCCCAGGCAGCTGGATGAGTTCCTATGGATCAGAGCCCTTAGATCCCCAGTCTCTGCAGAGCCGCATGCAAGAAACTGCTGCAGGTACTTCAGCAGCAGCATCAGCAGGAGGAGCTGCAGGATCAGGAGCATCTGGAGCAGCGGGACGGCACGCTGCAGCAGGGGGGGGCCCCAGTTCAGGAGGGCAGCTGCGTTGCAAGAAGCTGCTAGGAGGGGCACGACTGTTAGGGGCCCTAGCTGTTTGGTTTTGCATGCTGCTGGGTATAGCCTTTTTGCTGCTGCTTAAGCCAGGAGGAGCAACACAAGTGCTGCAGGTGGCAGCACCTGTTGCTGCTGTGCTGCTGTTCCTCTCTCCCGCAGCAGCAGCAAAGAGAGCCCTAAGAGAAGCAGACACTGCAAGTCTTCCTGCTGCTGTCTTTGTTGCTCAAGCTGTGGCATGTGCTATCGCTCTTGTCTATGGAATGCAAATAAACAGCAACGCCATCTTTATTACCAATACTATTGGTAACGCCCCAGCTGCTGCTGCTGCTGAGTGTGCTGCTGTTGCTGCTGAGTGTGCTGCTGTTGCTGTTGAGTGTGTTGCTGCTGCTGCTGCTGCTGCTTCTATTGCACGGCCTTCCGAGTGACCTTCCTGTATGCCCTTTGCTGTGCTTCCCTTATTTCTCGTGGTGCTCCACAATTGTTGTTTTTAATTGACATCTTTCCTGCATCTACTTCTGCTGCTGCGACTGCCGCTGCTGCTGTTGCTATTGCTGTAGAGTCCATTTGTGTCTGTGTGTCTATTTCTGTGTGGCTGCAGGTATGGTGCTTGAGGTATGCTGGCTTGCAGTGTTTGCTGCTTGTCTACAGCAGCGAAGTGAGTCGCGTTGTGCTGCTCGTAGTGGAGGTTTAACAACGGGAGGAAGCTTCTCTGAAGAGGCTCCTTCTTGGTTGCGGCAGGCAGTTGGGAGTGGAGCAGCAGCAGCAGATTCGCCTCGTGCTGCAGCAGCAGCACCTTCGCTGCAGCGACGCGGGGTGCAGAGAGTTTCTCTGAAGCACAAGCCGGCGATTAGTCTTCACTCCAATCCCTCGCCTTCGGGTGCTGCTGCAGCTGCATCGGCAGCAGCAGCAGCAGCAAGCTCAAAGCCTCCACGCAAGAGCGGCGCGCGCGCAGCAACGACACGACACAAGAGGCATCCAGGGCAGCAGCAGCAGCAGCACCTGCAGCAGCAACTCCAGCAACAGCAACAGCATCCAGCAATAGGAGCCTCGGCAGGTGGCAGTACCCACAAAGGATCCCCGCGAGCCGCCCTAACGGCTGTGGGGCCGTCAAGTTCTTCACTGCAGCGCAGCAGCAGCATAGCGAGCTGTATGAACAGAGCCAGCGGCGGCAGCAGCAGCAGCGAGGATAGCGCGGATAACAGCAGCAACAGCAACTTTGCAACGGAAGCAGATCGCAACAGCAGCAACAACAGGAGACGTTGCGGTGCCATTGGAGGTGTTAGAGGGAGAAGAAGAAGATGGTCTTCTGTAGATGCTCGTTCTTCTATCTCTCTTAATATGCTGTTATGCTGTATACGCTGGTTTGGTTTGCTGCTGCTCTCCTCAGCTCCCTTGCTGCTGTTCCTGCTGTTGCTGCCCGTCAACTTTGTTGGTTGGCTTCAGGTACCTGCCTCCCTCTCCCTCTTCGGAGCGCACGTCCCAAGACTGGTAATCCCTCATACATCAATTTCCCGCTGTTGCAAGTCACCGCCAGAAACACAAACGGCCGCAACAACTGTAGTATTAACAGTAGCAGCACCAGTAGTATCAGTTACAGCAATAGTAGTAGGCGAAGCAAGAGTAGTACCAGCAGCAGCTACAGCAGTAGCAGCAGCAGTAGCAGCAACAATAGTAACAGCAGCACGAGCAACGACCCGTCTAGGGTATTGATCTGTGTCAAAGGGCATAGATAGGTTGCAGTGAAGTAATACGCCACTATCACTATAAACACAAAATGATTAATACCATCATTATTAATGCTGTATTATAAATTAAATGATATTTAACACATTATTATACAATCAATTGCACGGAAGTCGCATGCATATTTCTGTGTTTCTTTACTACAGTGTCTAATGATAAGAATGAAGTCGCACGAATGCTTGCCAACTCCTCTCGTTCTAATGGGAATTCTTTGCAATGGTTGTTGGGCACTTCTTGGATTCATCGCCGGACTTGGCGCTGTCTGCTGCGTTGGTGTTGTTGGTACGCTTACACCGGCTGCACTCGTCCCCATCTATATATATGTATGCTCATGTATATGTATGTATATATGCATACATATGCATATATATGTATGCATATGTATTATGGAGAGACGCATACAGAAAGATATGGAACAGCGATGTAGAAGAAAGGGAGAGAGATGTTAAGAATGGAAGGGAAGGAGAGGAAGATGGAAAGAGAGAGAGAGGCAGAGTGAGCTCGTGCTGCTCCTAGTGCTGCGGGTGCTGCTGTTGTTGTTGTTGCTGCTTCCGCTGCAGGGTACTTGTTTAGTGCGCTTCAGATGCATGTCATTTGGTGGACGAAGGGGCTCTGCAGTCTATTGGACTTTGAGTGCTTTGGCGGAAGTTGGAGAGAAGACCAGCAGCAGCAACAGCAGCATAGCTCTTTTGCTGCTCGTTCATCTCCACGACAATGAAGAGACAGACAAATCTGTCTCTTGTTTTGCCCCTTTCTTGAACAGTTAGCTGTTTGCTCTATTATCTTTGCATTCATGCATGCATGCCAATTCTAAACTCATAGATCCTGCAGAAGCATACAAAAAATAACGGCGATTTACTACGTATATTGTGTACATTTGTATATAGTATGCGAGGTTCCTTATATATATATATATATATATATTATATATAT
>NW_013564236.1:2500-7500 GCF_000499605.1 Eimeria maxima | reverse complement strand
AACAATACGGAGAGCAGCAGCAGCAGCAGCAGCAGCAGCAGTAGCAGTAGCTAGCTGCTAGCCCCCTCTGCATGCATGCATAAAGAAACCTTCTGTTGTGCATGCAGCCCCAAGAAAGGAGACAATATTTGTTTGCATGCATGCATGCATGCAGTGCCAAGGAGGAAGATAACAGTTAATTGCTGCATGCATGCATGCAGCCCCGAGAGAGGAGACAATTAAATTATTTGTCGCATGCATGCAGCCCCAAGAAAGGAGACAAATAAATTAAAGATATTCTTCTTGTCTCCCTGCTGTCTCCAATTAAATTGTATTTGTTTATGTGTCTCCTCTTCCTTTCTTTATATATACTTATTAACATAATATATGTGGGGTCCTGTCCATGCGCTCGTGCTGCTGCTGCTGCTGCTGCTGCTGCTGCTGCACAGCAGCAGCAGATGCAACAGATGAGGAAAAAGGATAGTTACGATTATACTGCATGCATGCAGTCGTGTCTACAGACCCAACAGAAACCCCAAACCCTAAACCCTAGACAACAAACCGTTGCTGCTATACTACCTGCCTGCTGCTGCTGCAGTCTACGCTGCTGCTGCTGCTGCTGCTGCTGTTGCTGCTGCACTTGTAGACCCCCTACAACTGTCTCTCCCTCCCCTCTCCCCTGTCCCCACACCCTGAGGTGTATAGGCAGATAAATAATCTTGTGTGTCCTTGCTGCTAACAATAAAGTAATGTTAAAAGAATTAAACCCTCTTACAAGCAGCACCAGGGGGGCCCCCATGAGGGGGGCCCCCAGGGGGCCCCCCTCATGGGGGGCCCCACCCATATCAAGGGCTGCAAAAAGGGTACTGATGCTATATACTACGCCAGCTGTCTCTGCACACTTCATAGGTGCTGCGTGTCTTTCCCCTACAGACACAGCAGCAGCAGCAGGAGCAGCAGGAGCAGCAAACGTCGGCGGTGTTGCTGCTGCTGCTGCTGTTGCTGTTGCTGCTGCTGCTGCAGCTGCTGCAACGATGGTGCAGCAGCGTCTGCTGCTACTAACCTCCTCGCGATTGACAAACCTTAGAGATCTACTAACGGAAATAAGCAGCAGCAGCACTTTGCTGCTGCTGCTGCTGCGGTGGCGGATGTTGCTGCTGCTGCTGCTGCATGAGCAAGCTAATAGTACTCTACACTTGCTGCTCTTGCTGCTGCTGCTGCTGCTGCTGCTCCATATTCAAGCCTCAAGAAGGCCGCAGCAGCTGTCTGCTGCACCCTCCGCCATCTGTACAAAAGATGTAAAGGGGGGACCACAACTTGCGGCGTGCTGCTGCTGCAGCACCTGCTGCTGCTGCTGCTGCAGTTGCTGCAACTCTTGCTGCTGCAGTTCATGCTGCTGCAGCATCAGCTGGGGCGGTAATTCCTGATCTTGCAGCACCTGTTGCGGTAACTGCTTCTGCTGCTGCACCTCCTCTTGCTGCACCTCTTGCTGCTGCATCTCCTGTTGCTGCAGCTGCTGCTGCACCTCCTGCTGCTGCATCGCAAGCGGCTGTTCCCCTTGCCCCTCCACCTGCGGTATTTGCTGCTGCTGTTGCTGCGGTTGTAGACCCTGCTGATGCACCTGCTGCAGTTCCTGCTGCTGCAGTGCCTGCCGCAGCTGCTGCTGCCTTTCTTGCTGCTGCATTTGCTGCTGCTGTAGTTCCGGCTGCTGCAGTCCCTGTTGCTGCAGTTCCGGCTGCTGCAGTTCCTGTTGCTGCTCTCCATGCTGCTGCACTCCTTGCTGCTGCATTTCCTGCTGCTGCACAAGTTGCTGCTGTACCTCCTGTACATGCCGCTGCGCTTGCTGCACTTGTGTCTCCTGCTGCAGCAGGTCCTGTGTATGTCCCTGCTGCTCCGGTGTTTGTGGTTGGCCTTGCTGCTGCAGCTCCTGCTGCTGCTGCAGCTCCTGCTGCTGCTGCTGCTGCCCGATGCCTTCGTGTCCTTCAGCGGGGCATGCTTCGGTGGGCTGTGATTCCTCAACAGCTGCAACACCAGCAGCAGCAGGCGCTGCAGCAGCAGCAGCATCAGCTGCAGCAGCAGGTTCGGCTGTAGCAGCAGCAGCAGCAGGTGAGTCCTGCTGATTGCATGCAGGGGGGCCCCTTAGGGGCCTCCAATAGAAAGGGGCAGCTCCTGCCTTGGGCACTGAGGAGAAGCAGCAAGGCAGAGGCAGCATCATAATGCTGCTAAGAGATGCTCCTGCTGCTGTTGCTGCTGTTGCTGCTGCTGCTGCTGCTGTTGAGGGGCCCTCCATACTGGGGGAGGCCTCCTCTTGCTGCCCCTTACACCATAGACTCTGCAGCAGCAGCTGCTGCTGCTGTTGCTGCTGCGGGTCATGCTGTTGCTGTTGGTCCCAGGGAGAGGGAGGCAGCATCTGTTGCAGCTGTGACTGCAATTCCTGCTGCTGCTGCTGCTGCTGCTGCTGCTGCATGCAGGGGTCCTCCATACACCCCACAGGCCATGGTATCCAATTGCCCTCCCCTATAGCCATGAATGTGTCTCCTTTGTGTCTCTTTATTGTTAATAACTTATTAAGAGGCACACTCCATAAGGATGGCCTCCTGCTGCTGCTGCTGCTGCAGGTCGTGCTGCTGCTGCTGCTGCTGCTGCTGCTGCTGCTGCTGCTGCAGGTGCTGAGGATACTTGTACAGGGACTGTCTTGGGCATCAGCAGCAATATCTAAGGAAAGAGACACCTGCGTGCTGGCGGTGCTGATGTTGCTGCTGCAGCTGCTATAGCAGCAGTCATTGCTGTTGCTGTTGCTGCTGCTGTCATTGCTGCTGCTGCTACAACAGCTGTTGCTGCTGCTGTCAATGCTGCTGCTGCTGTCATTGCTGCTGTTGTTGTCGCTGCTGCTGCTGCTGCTAGCTTCTGCTGCTGCATCGCTACCCCACAGCAGCGGCAAGTAGACAGACTCGAGCTCCTTATAGCTAACAGCAATCTCCTGCTGCTCCAGCAGCGCAGCAGCATGGTGCAGCTGCAGCAGCTGCTGCAGTACTTTAGGAATCTCTGCTGCTGCTGCTGCTGCTGCTGATGTTGATGCTGATGCAGCACCAGTACACGGAGGACTCGCATACTGGTGCCCCCACTCTTCATGCTGTCCCGGCTGTTGCGGCTGCTGCTGCTGCTGCTGCTGCACCAGCTGCTGCTGCTGCTGCTGCTCCTGCGACAGCGGGAGACCATTCTGCTGCAGCGCAGAGGCTAGCTGTTGTTGTTGCAGTTGCTGCTGTTGCTGCAGTTGCTGCTGCTTATTAGAAATCAGCTGCTGTGGTCTTTGCTGCATCACTCCGTTCGGTGTCTTCTGCTGCGGCCGCATCAGCTGCTGCTGTTGCTGCTGCTGTTGCAGCTGCTGTTGCTGCTGCTGCTGCTGCTGCTGCTGCTGCATGCCCAGCGGCAGCTGGTGTTGAGGAAGGCCCAGCTGGTTCTGATGGTCCTGCTGCTGCAGCAGCAGCTGTTGCTGCTGCTGTGGCATGTGCTGCAGCAGCGACAGCGTTGCCCTTATTGGGGAGCCTGTGTCCTGCATTATCTGTTGTTGTTGTTGCTGCTGCTGCAGCATTTGCTGCTGATGTAGGCTCGTTAATTGCTGCTGCTGCTGCTGCTGCTGCTGCTGCTGCTGGGCCAGCAAAGGTACCTCTCCAGGGGAGGCCCCCTTCTTCCTAGAAGCTGAAGGCTTACTGACTGTACCCTTCCGTTTCTTAGCTGAAGAGGCTGAGGGGGGGCCCCCAGGGGCCCCTGGGGATCCCGGTGCCCCAGCAGGGCTAGGAAGAACGGCAGTGCCCCCACGAGGGGCCCCCTTGGAGGCCCCCCCCTTGGCGCCTGCCTTAGGGGTCCCCTTGGGGGCCCCCTTGAGCCCCCCTTGGGGGCCCTTGGGAGACGCACCTCCCCCTTGAATTCCGGGGGCCCCCTGAGCCTCTGGAGCCTGCGAAAGAGGAGGTGCAGCAGCAGCACCTGCTGCTGCTGCTGCTGCTGCAACTGCTGCTGCTGCTACTTCATGGTGAAGATGCTGATGCTGCGTTGGGTCTTGCTGCTGAGCATTGCCGCTCAGCTGGTGGGGCTGGCTTGGCTGCAGCTGCTGCTGCAGCTGCTGCTGTTGTTGTTGCTGCTGCTGCGGATGCTGCGGATGCTGCATCGTCTGCTGCGGCGCCGCCATGAGAGGGATGTGCTGCAGATGCTGCTGCACGTGCTGCTGCTGCTGCTGCTTCTGCTGCACGTGCTGCTGCTGCTGCATGTGCTGCTGCGGCTGCTGCTGCATGTGCTGCTGCTGCTGCTGCTGCATATTATACCCCTGATGCTGCAGGGGGAGGTGATTGAGAGTTGGCTGCTGCTGCTGCTGCTGGATTTGCTGCAGCGACACCATCTGCTGCTGCTGCTGCATGGGATGCTGCTGTTGTTGCGGCAAATGCTGTTGCATGTGCTGCTGCTGTATATGCTGCTGCTGCTGCATCTGCATATGCTGCTGCTGCTGCATCTGCTGCTGCATCTGCAAATGCTGCTGCTGCTGCATCTGTTGCTGCATCTGCGATTGTATGTGGTGCGGTTGTTGCATGTGATGCTGCTGCATGTGCTGTTGCCGCTGCATGTGTTGCTGCTGCTGCATGTGTTGTTGCTGCTGCATGTGTTGTTGCTGCTGCTGCATGTGCTGCTGTTGCTGCTGCTGTTGCGCGTGTTGTTGCTGCTGCACATACTTCTGCTGCTGCATGCGCTGTTGCTGTTGCATATGGTGTTGCTGCTGCATGTGATGTTGCTGCATGTGCATCTGCTGCTGTTGCATGTGCTGCTGTTGCTGTTGCTGCATATGATGCTGCTGGTGCATCTGATGCTGCTGGTGGATCTGGTGCTGCTGCTGCTGCTGCTGCTGCACATGATGCTGCTGCTGCATATGGTGTTGCTGTTGCATGTGTCGCTGCTGCTGCTGTTGCATCTGGATTGTCGGCAGCAGGAGCTGCTGGTGCCGTTGCTGCTGCATCTGTTGCTGCTGCTGTTGC
>NW_013564235.1:0-10903 GCF_000499605.1 Eimeria maxima | reverse complement strand
GCCACTCGTGCACTGACCTAAGCTTGCACCCCACCATGCGTTCTCTTGCTTGCACTCTATTGCAAAGTGAGAATAGCGAGATGGAGCTTATCATACAACTTTATAGCAGTCTTGTATATTCCATGCACTAGGATTGACAAGACGATTCACGACTTGGGAAAGGCTAGCACATGGCAGTACGTCAACTGCACATAATCAAAAGCCTCTGACACAGATATGCATAGCTTATATGCTGATGTTCGCCCTCAGTCGAAAGATGGTGATTAAAGTTTGGATCGTCACAAACAATCCGTATAGAAGTAGGAACTCCATCACAGGCAGCGTGCAAAACCACAAACTACGTGCTCTCAGCAGACATCCATGCAGCTTTAGGGCAAGAGACATAAGCGACAAACGACCATGTCCGCCTTGCCGCAGGGAAAATCGTATCAACCCCGCGTTTCAATTATTAGCAGCTAGTTTAACGCAACTGGAGTACAGCAGCTCCGAGAGACGCTGATAAACTGCTATTAAACGGTGCGCCAAAGATACCGTAATATGCAACGCCATCAGACAGGGATAACTGGTTTGAACTGGTTTCCACAAGTAATGCCTTCGGAAGCCAAGCGTTGTGGAGTCATCCTTATGGCGTTGTTTGCAATCATCTGAATTGTTGCAGCACGTATCGACGGCCATGTATAGGAGCTCATGAGGCACACGTGGCAGCCGCGAATATGCTGCATATGGCAGTGTAGCAAGATGAAAGGGTCGATGCACCACATGTACCAGGCACACGGACTGAGTTTCTTGCATGACAGTATCGTATACCAAAAAATGTTCGCACAAAGAAGACTCACACACGTCTAATGAATGAATGGTCAACCTATGCCATACACAACTCGCCTACATGCTAAAACCAGCTATGCGCATCAGCCTGGGGCGACAAAATTGTCGACAGAGTAATTTCCGCCTGTCAGAGATTGTCGATCATCAACACGCAATAAACAGATTTACATACACTACAATGCACCAATTGTAATGCTTATCAGCCTGGGGCGACAAAATCGTCGACAGAAATTTCCGCCTGTCAGAGATTGTCAATCATCACGAAGCATACGAAGTGTAAGTAACAAGCACCAAAGCGAAACACGCGTAAACCCTTCACCCAGCTCGTTCCCTACTGCACATAACAGAACAAAAATCTTTAAAGCGTTCAAGTCTCTGAAAAAAAGGTTTACGAATCAACTTGTATCTCTTCCACTTGCTTCTGTTCCTCAGCAAGTGCGAGCAGTGCACGCTGCTGCTGCTCTAATAATAGTGCGGGTTGCTGGGCCGCTAATTCCCTACGAATTTCAGGTCCAACCTTGGGGTGAAAATAGACCTTGAGAACCTCCTTCAGCTTCGCTCTATGAGACGCTGACAGGTTAACTGCGGAAACAGCACACCAACAGACCGAATGGTCTTGTGGTTTTCACATTCGTCGGTGTTGTGCATACGCTGGCGTTCTCTGTCGAGACCTGAAAACCACACCTACCTTTGTACCGCTGTACTAAAACCAATAGGCACTTGTGCCACGCCACCGTAACCTTCACTTCGCTCGACAGAAACCGGTGAAAGTGGTTGACGCATTCATCAACTGCCTGCAGGAAAATCGCACACAAAACGCACCAACATTCGAGTTCATTAGGTTGGCTGGATGTAACAGCGGGAATAAGCAGCCTTGCGTATACACTGCGACAAAGGCTACAGATAAACGCTGCAGTTCGTTGTTGCAAGGTGAAAAAAGATCTGCAGCAACCGACAGACGCCGCGACCGAGTGTTCCTTGCAGGCGTGTACAGTTACAGCCAAGCCCAGAGCTTCATTGGTACACGAACCTGAATAGGCAGGGAATACTTCTTGTCAATCAACACCGTCATCATGTGGCTGACAGAAGGGATCCACTGAGCCGGAAGCACGGCAGCCAACCTACACAGCGCAGCTGCACCGTGCAGAACGGGTATAGAGACCTTCGCTACCACGCTCCCCACAATTATTGCCTCTCTGATCGTGCACCCCTGCAAAAAGACGCAGGCAAGGAGAGAGACAGTCAGCACTCCACACCATGACTGGTGCCCTGACGTTCCGTTTGCGGTGTCTGGAGCTCTGCTGAAGTATTCCTTACATTCATCGCCAACGGGAGGTAAATGCCCTTGAAGAAAGCACCAGGCTTGAAGAGAGCCTTCTTTAGGGCCATATAAAGGTGGCAATTAAGCTTCTTGTTTTCCGCAATGTCATCCCTGACTGCTGGCAACAAAACGGTGCATAAAAATCTCTGGGCCATGGCTTCACGGAGATTGCTGCAGAAAATACGGGTGGCTTCTCTTGTCGCTTGCTTCGACCACATTGGTGGGTTGGTTAGTACAAGCACCTCCTCCCATGCATGCAGCCTCGGTATGATTTTGAAGGCCTTCGGTACTCTCCCGCTTCTGTAACGCGCAAGAAACGGTGCCATTGCCGTGTAAACTTCAATGACTTTGGGCGACAAGTTAGACTCTGGCTCCTCGTTTGCTTCTTTCCCGGCAGCGTTCTCTGATTGCTTCCGCAGCTGTTCCATTACAAGATCCGCCAAGTTGATTGTTCCACGAGGGATCTCCCCCGCTCTTTGTTTGTAAAACGCCACATCTTCCTCATCTTCCTCGCAGTCCAGTACAACGAATCCATCTTCGTCTGCTTCCTCTTCCACCCCAGATTCGTTGCCATCCTCGTCTGATCCCTCCCCAATACCTTCGCTGCACAACAAAAACAGAGCTAATGCGCCGAGTTTCACTCCTTGAAGGAAGCAACTGCCACTTCGCACTCCCAGGTGACTATAAGTGGTTACAGAAAGGAACAGAGGACAACTTACTCCTTCTGCTGCTCTTCAACGAGCTTCAGTAGTTTCTTGCCTAGTTTTGGTGGAAGCATTCCATCTTCTCCAGCCTCCTCCCGAGTAGTTGCATCCTCAACTGCTGCTGCATCTTCTACCGCTTCCTTTATCTTCCTGTTGCGGGGTGCATTTATAGCGCCTCCCGGCAGGGGGATGCCCTGTGCGTCAAGGACGTCCTCGTAAAGCGGATTGTGGCGATTGACGCCTTTGCGCCGTCTGCGTTCAGCCTTTGGCCTGAAGACCGATACAATACAGACGATGCACAGAGGTAATGAACCATACGGAAGAAACCGCCCAGGTGAAAATGCCGTGTAACGAGGATGTGTTGAGCGGCTCACATATTACGGCGTCATGGGCTGTCGAGACGTGTTTGGCCGTTCCTAGGCATTTAACCAAGCTTAACTTTCCGTCGAAGTTGCGATTGCGCTTTGAAGATAACGCGTAAGAACACGAGGAGCCAACAAAAAACACCCAATGTTCAAGATTACATAGCAAACAGAAACAAATCAAAATTAGCTGGAGGCAAAAACGGAAAACTACAGCAACGAGAGTTGCAGCGGGGTAGAAAGAAGCGGCATGTGGGGCAAGCGGAGCACCACAGCCACGCGGTAGGCGTGAAAATAAAAAAAAAAGAGCAGGTAGAACCAAAGCTCAATATAATATCTACGTACTTGTCGACTGAAAACAAATACATGGCTTGTGTTGCTCACGAATGGAGTTTCCTTTCCAGAGACAGCAGAAGCGGATATGTGGGGAGAAGGCGTTGGCGGCTGTGCACCAGGCAACAGAGGCCAGCCCCTTTTGGGTATGGGGCCGTAAGCTGCCTTCCGGGAGGTTGGAGTGAAGTCTCTCTTTTGCAGCATTTCTTTTGAGTTCGCTGGCTTTCTTTCTGTTTGCTCCCACACAAAGGCCATCGAAAATGTCGGTGTCGACGGGAATTCGCGGTACGTCTTTGTCCGGCTGAGGGCTGGTGTTTCCGCCCTCTCGGCACCCCACCACCAGGAAGCTCAACAATTTACCAGTTCTTTTCTATCCCAATGGTTTGATAGTTGCATACGTTTCTATTAAAGCAGAGCAACCATCTGGTATCGGATCTGCTTCGCCGTGCGGTCCATCTGGGTCCCCATGCATGTGCATGTCATGCGTGGCAGGCCAATCAGATCAGGCTGTCCTTGTTATACCACCGGTTGTTATTGCATACATGTCTCATAGTGCTTCGTGGTGGATCAGGCTATGGTTTTTTGTGCTGTGGTGGAATTTTGCCTCGGCTTTTCAGTTGCTTGGAAGTGCATGGTCTGTCCCCAACAGGCACTGTAATTGTTGCTCGCACGCGGTTCCTGCTCCGAAATTTTTTTTTCTGTTGTTTTATTGCTTGTTCAAATTGGTTGGGGAGTATTGTTTTGTGTGTGTTTGTGTTGCTGATATGTTCAGTTGGCCTGAACAAGGGTTTCCTTGTGACCAAGCGGGAGACGCCTGCGCGCCCTTCTCGCAGAAAGGGAAAGAAGACAACTCGTGTGCAGGCAATCAGGGAAATCATTCGCCAAGTTGCAGGGTTCGCCCCTTACGAGCGTCGTGTGTTGGATCTGATCAAGATCGGCACCGCAGCCACCACCAAGCGCGCTCTGAAGTTCGCCAAGAAGCGCCTCGGCACCCACAAGAGGGGGAAGGCAAAGCGTGAGGAACTCACAAACGTTGCAGCCGCCATGAAGAAGAAGGCTGCCGCATGATGCAGCGGCCATGAGCATGCGTGCATCTGAGGCAACGCCGCTGGGGTGTTTAGGCTTTAGGCAGAGCCCAGCGTAAACCTCAGCAGCGCAGTCAAGCTGCAGCAGCTCCAGGGCTGCAGGGCAGTCAGGGGGAACAGTTAAGGAGATGTTTAAGGTGCTTTGGGGAGGTTTAAGGGACCTAGTCGGCTCATTGCGTATTTTGTTGCATCCTTCCTTCGTCTCCCAGTACCTGCTGAGGCCTCAGGGCGGCAGTGGAGGATTGAGATGAGACTATTGGAGTGGTTGTAGATGTAGCTAGTGTAAGCAGTCGAACCTTTGGCAATACGCTCATTAGTTTATTTCATTGTGAATAGATTGTTTTAGGGGGTCCCTAGTACTACGTAGCTCTGTAGAGTGCTGTATTGAAAGAGTATGCACGTGTTTAGTTTTGGGACGATGGTGCATTGCAGGGTTTAGCAGCTAGCGCGATGCAAGGTTGTCGTTTGCACAGTGGAGAAATTTTCCATTTCCTTGCGGACAGCACGGGACCTAGTCATACTAGGGTAGACAACCCAGCGCATTCCCAGGTGGCAGAGTCATTTGCCTTCCGTCATCACAGAGAAGCGCTCAGGGCTTCTATGCAGGAGAGATGACAAGCCGAATAAATCTATTTATCTATCATAACCTCTCTTCCATGCATCCCATGCTGGCGGACGTTTCTCCTGAGGGGAGTGTTATCTGCGTCCTAATTCGTCAATAGGCACGAGGCTGGGGGCCCATTTGAGAGGAGGGTACAGAAGATGACAGGAGGAGAACTGTGTCAACTATGCATGCTCATGTAGAAATGTGCCTCTTTATTTTTGTAGCGTTTGTTCCCAAGTCTCCATGTGCTGGCGGGGAATGCTCGGGTCCACGTGGTGCCGGTGTTAATCCAATGGATTCGCGGAGCGCATGCATGCTGCGTCTGGAGCTTTCATATTGCGCTCCCTAATTTTGCTACCAAGTTAATTGCTTGGACTCATTAAGACCAACCCTTCCCTCTCAACCTTGTTCAATAGCATATTTTTCATCTACAGTCGAGGTGACCTTGGCGAGATCATCTGTACCCGCTTCGAGGAGAGGAAAATGAGTGAGCGCCATGCATATTGGAGACATTGGGGGACCATTCTTTCTGAATTTGCCTTAAATCAAAACAATTTTCAATTTTGCAAAATGTAGACAAGCGAGCAAACAGAGCAAATATTGCGTTAGGTGAGCCCCCGCAGTGGCTGCTGCTCGCGGCGGGACGGCGCACCAGCAGGAGCGGGAAACGCTAAATAACGAATTTGGTGTCTTTTTACGATACTTTGTGTATTTTTTGGAGGCCATCAACTGGTTTATAAGATATAGAAGGACAGATAGCTCTACAGGAAGCCTGTTCATGCCTTGGCGCGGGGTGACCTCAATGCGCCGCATGCAAGCAAGCATTTCTCGTGGCTGCAAGAAACTTCCTCTTTGCTCAGCATCTTCGAGCGAAGTTTTGTTTAGACTACTGGTTCGTTTCAGGTTGAGGAAAAGGCGCTGGTGTGCGGAACCCTTGGCTTTCAACACAGCAGTGTCAATCTGCAACACTGCATCCTCCGCAGTGGCTGCTTAACTCCTCCGCAAGTTCTCAACGTTTACGAGATGAGGCCGCCATTGTAGTGTACTATGTCGCGCAAAGAACAAGGGAAATTTCCAAAAAATCTTTTGCTTTGCAACCTGAAGGCATCCAATGTAGACAGAACCAATAAACAGTGGGCGTACATGGCCTTGCTGACATGAAATCGTCAACATTCGGAATAAAACCCCTTAATTGTCTTCCTTTAGTCAGAAAAACATGGAACGCCAGTAGTGTATTTAAATAAAATACAGGTTAGGCACTAATACAGGAAGATGGCCCGCAAAAGCTTTCGCGGGTCCCGCGCTGGAGGGACGGTCGACTGGGTAACGGAAATGATGCGGGCGATCGTCAACGAAAGCGCACTCGAAGAGTTGGGTGTATCAGCAGAAGACGCTGGAAAAGCGGTCTGCAAGAACGTTTTTCCAATCGTCAGAAAGCACATTGCTTTCATTGTCGAGTACAACCAAGCCAATTTTGAAGCCGCCTTGGTGGACGAAATCACCCAGGGAGAGGGGCCAATTTCATCCCTAGAATTGCTGGAGAAAGTTAAACAGGCAACACAAAGGATTAAAGAACTTGTGGGTCTCCAGCTTGGAGCATGAAAGTCACGACAGGTTGCATGTACTATGCCGTAGGTGCCCTAATTTGCCATTGATGCTACCACTTGTTTGAGTTACTTTTCTACGTGGGAGTCAAGCAGCCTAAATCCTTGGAAAGTGTGTTAAAAGCCATTACGTTCTCATCGTGTTCGTCTGCTAACATGCACAGCGACTCACAAAGTCTTGCCAGGCACATGCAAAAGGCTGAAGGTACCCTAATGCACTCCACAAGTTGACGAATCCTCTTACACAACCGATGAAGTACCTTAAGCCTTGAAAATGGTCGTTGAAGAGCCTGTGGAGTCCAGGGGTGAGTGAACCGTGTAGTTCTCTTTCCCTTGGGGCGTACAGACGGATATCGTTGAAAGCCAGGCACAGAAAGTGCGCGAGTTGGAAGCAAGCCTTTCTCAGGCCAATGAGTTCCTCGACAAAGTGGAAAATGTCAAAGAAGATGCGCTGACGGCAGCGGAAAAAAGCAGGGAGTTTGTATGTTAGACGACCCCCAACCTGTAGCTGCACTTCAGTAGGCAACAGGCAAAGCCCCCTACCACGCCCATCCCCTTAAGCCAACTATGCGATTCCTGCCGAGTGACAGGCCAAGAAAGAAGAAGAGAAATTCCCCAAGGAGAACAAAGAATTCTTAGAACAGCTCCGTTCAGAAGTGAGGGACGAAGTTGCCCTTGAGCTGGCTGAACAGGCAACGGGGGTCACTGCGGCTTCATCTGCAGAGACGACTGAAAAAGAAATACAAACAGATCCCATAGACCCCGCTTTCAATATACCGGAATCGGTGCCAGTGGCTCCTCCACTTCTTGCATCGCCAGAAGTGTCCCACGGAACAATTGTTACAAATCAGCAGCTGACAGCCTCAGATCGCAACCTTATTGGCACTTGCCTCGAGGAAATACGCAACCTGATTTCCCTCCTTCAGAGTAATGGTGGCAGCCCCAATGTCTGTCATCAGAGAGACGCTAGATTTCCCGCATCATTGTCGTGTACTAGTAGTCGAAACCGCATAGCTATCCCCTCCGAAAAAGTAGCGCATTTCAGCTCTTACACAGTCAGCGTTGCTGTTCAGACAGAGCGAGTTGTAAAAATACGACAATTGGCGCAGACGCTGACCAATGCCTAGAGAAAATCACAAGCATGCGCTTCAAGAAGGACACAAAAGCTGGGGAAACAGCATGCAGGATCAGTGCCACGATGCGATGCGCCTTTGCTGCAGGCAGTGGATGGTCGACGGGGTGTTTCGTTGTGCAACTCTTGCGTAGGAACATCAGAGGGCTTTCGGGGGGGGCAGCAGGGCAATGTGTACGAACACGTGCCCCTAACAACTCTGCATCTCAGTCCCATTTACCGAGCTCATCCCGAAAGAGCAGAACAACTCGGAAGCGCTCGCAGCATTCGGCTGTCTGCGCCGCTCTCGCCACACCGTCGGTTGGTATTAGAGAGACCGTCCGAAGGTATAGGCAGTGCAAAATGTCATGACGTTGCCGCCGCCTGCCCAAGCCCGCGTGAAGCTGCTTTCCCTGAAGGTGCTTCAGGGACCGTCAACAGGCCCTCTGTGACGGAGGAGACGGCCACGTTGCAAGAGGCACCCGAGCAGCAAACGTTTGTGCAGGCGCAACTCATGTCGGCGGAGCTGCCAGAGGATGCAAGCATTCACACAGCGGAGGACCTACCCCCGCTTGTTCCTTGCTCTCAGGCAGAAGAGAATACTTTGCAGCTTTCTCTTTCAAGAGAAGAATCAGCTGTTAAACTCCGCAAGTCAGGAGTTGCCAAGACACAAGGAAGGCAGCAAATATCATTTGCCGATGAACCCCTCCTGTGCTCTGATCCCCCTCCAGGCAGCTCAAGTGCTTCCTCTACCCTTGTCAACCCAAATGAAAACACGCAGGAGGTTCTTGCCTCTCCCCAAGAGCCTCTAGAGACAACTGCAGCAGCGAGTTTGCATGCAGAAACAGCAGCGTACAGTCCGCCTCCTGTCTCTTCAGAGCCCCAGGCAGTTGCCACCTCCGCTGCTTTCCCTGTTGTCAACCCACCGCAAAGCAACGACTCTGAAGTATTAACGACAGCAGCGGGTAAGACTACAGCAAACTTATACTTGCGACGAAGCAAACAAGCACACTGAAAGCTGCAGCGGCAGTTTCAGTCAATCACAAAATAGATTGGCTAGCCGTAGAAAAAGTTTCCTTCACTAGACCCCGCCTTCCTTAGTGACACCTCGTGCGCAAAGTGAGTGGATTGCAACCCCCAAGAGGTTGTCTGCCTGCAGCACCCAATATGAGAAAATGATTAGAGCTGGATTACCCTCGGCAGCTGCTTTCCCCCACCCCTACCTATAAACGATTTAATTTCTTTATGTTAGTTACCGGGGATGGGACGGAGGCGGAGGAGATGAATATGGGGAACACGGTATGAATGTTCTTGCTGCAGTTGCTGAGACACGAGAGGGGGAGCGCCCTCCGCTCGAGTCGACTGGTAAGACAGCTTCTTCCGTGTCTGAAGTTCAGCAGCTACAGCAGCAGCCGCAATTGCAACAGGGGCCCCAACAGCAGCAGCAGATACAGTCGCAACCGCAGCAGGAGATACAGCCACCACAACGGCAGCAGATACAGCCCCAACAGCAGCAGCAGATACAGCCGCAACAGCAGGAGCCGGTACTGCCGCAACAGCAACGGGAGCAGCTGTTCCAACAGGAACAGCAGATACAGCCGCAACAGCAACAGGAGCAGATGCCCCAACAGCAACAGCAGTTCCAACAGCAGCAGCAGACTCAGCCACAACAGCAGCAGCAACAGCAGCCCCAACAACAGCAACAACAGCTTCAGCAGCAGCAGCCCCAACAGCAGCAGCAGATACAGCCACAACAGCCACAGCAGCAACAGGAACAGAATGGTTCTTCAGGAGCAGGGGCAGCAAGCATTTCTCCGTCTCACGCTAGTTTTGCAGATTCTATTATTTCCGCCTCCGATAGAGGGCGGCAAGGAACAGCGTTAAAGGAGAAGGACGTCACGCAAGTGCAGCAGCAGCCTGAGAGAGAGCACCAGCAGCAGCTGCAACAGCAGCAAGAAGAGCCGTCACCAGAGCTGCACCATGAGGACATACAGCTAGACCATCTGCAGGAGGAGCAGCAGCAGCAAGAGCAGCTGGATCTGCAACAGGAGCTGCAGGTATATGCAGCAGAAAACAACATCTGCGTCCCCCCGGAGGAAATATTTGGCCATCATGGGCCCCCCATATGGCCAATGATCACGGGGGGCCTCTCCTGGTGTCGGTGTCATGAGACAAAGGCAATACCATTGGCCCCCTTGCAGCGGCATATACGCGGCGAATTCAGACAAACTGGGGGGCGAATGGATTTTACGAACGCCCCTCTATTCATGTTCCCAGGTAACTATAAACAGCCTTATGTACAGTGCAACAGTACAGCTAAATATTCAATATATATGCATACGTGCATTATATAGATGGATTTTTCTACTTGCTAAGTCACTTTTCTTGAGTACAAGTATATTATTTATCTATGTATCTATATTTTTGTTTGCTTATTTCTTTATTGTTTTATTGCTCATCAGAGGAAGCGAGAGTGCGTTGGATGGAGCCTTCCCAAGAACATATAAGTGAGAATTCCTTAGTTCATCGTCCTCCACCAGCCGACGCACAAGCTCCGGTGTATGTACCCCTTAAAGGATCAAAGATAGGCAGCGCGCCTAGCAAGAATATTAAAAAAAAAGAAACAAAACTTACACCAGAGAATACATGCAAGACTTTAAATGATCTCAGAATCAGAAATCAAGTCCTAGAGAATCAGGTAGGCTATATATATATATATATATATATATATATATATATATATATTCCTGTACGTGTATAGAGCTTATATACATTCAGCTTTGCTGTATAAGAGGACTGTGTGTGTTGCATATATTTAATTTATTGTTGTATAGTAGCCATGGAGGAGTTATCCTTTTGTTGTTTTTTTCTCTTCTTTCTTTCCTTGTGCAGGTTCTTGGCCTCTCTATTGCCCTTAGACTTCGTGTACTCTCCGATTTATGTGAGTGCTTCCA
>NW_013564234.1:0-57222 GCF_000499605.1 Eimeria maxima | reverse complement strand
TATATATATATATATATATATATATAGTGAGAGACCCAAAGGCAAATTATGAGCTGCGCTTGACTTGGGAAGGGAAGCTGGTGTCTTTGGTTTTGTTGCCCCTGCTGTTTTTGTTGTTGTTGTTGTGAAAGGTGGAAAAACTGTTGCCAATCCAACAAGAACAGTAGGCAGCAGCACTTATTTATTTAATCCATTGATTCACCTTCCGTCACAACTACTGTAGTGTCGTCTCTCAACGCGCAGATTGCAGCAACTGACATCCGCCCCAAAGCAAGGGAGTTGAACACCCCGTCTGCCTCCCGCACATTTATTCGGCGAGTCACCTGCATTCATGGCCATTAGAACCAGGGTCGTTGTTGCAGCAGCACCTTAAGGTGTCACATGCATAATACTGAGTACGGGAATGAGTCTTTTGACAAACAGGAAAACGCAAGGCAAAAGTGCGCACACCCGCACCTTCTGCGCCTCACAGTCCACCAAATAGACATAAACGCCTCGGCCAATCAGCAAAGTGCTTCTGCCAGAGAAACACGCTCGGGAAGCCTCCAGATGGTGCCTACAGGAGGGCTCAGCGTCTCCTTTGTCAGGGCCAAAGCGGATTCCAAAGCTGCACGAACAGATAAACCCAGCCACACTACTAAGTGTAGCTCCACTGACTAATCAGAGCCCAGTCGCACAGTCTCATATTGTTCTACTAATTTTCAGCCAAAGCATGGGAGGAGCCTAAGCACGGTGTAATAAAGGTCCAAATACTGCACATTTGAACCATATTACGCATACCAGAACTCCACTTATTGTAGGAGCAGCTGCTCCTCTACCCTACCCGGCGCTCATACTGTAGCTTGCACAGCCCTCATATCGATGATAGTGGTGGGTGTCCTGATAAAGCTCATGATTTCAGGGTTCAGAATTGGGTAAAGGGAAGCAGAACTCGCTGGGGGAAAAACTTGCCATGACTTAGAGCAAAGCATCCACTTGTTTTCGGGAGCAACCTGTGAGTACGCGCCCACAGAACAGTAGCCGCCCGACAGGCACAGCGCGAACCGGATTCTGTTGTCCCCTGCTGGAGGCCCTGTAGCCTGTCGCTGCCCCACGAGGCAGTCCACCGCTGTGATGATCTTTTCAGCAGCTGAGGTGCCGAGAGCAGCAGAGCCACAGTTGCTGCCCCGTGTGTTGCAACTGTTGCTCCAAGGAGCGGCAGGCGGTTTCTGCAGCGAGAAGGTGGGTCCAAAACATGCTGTGAGTGCATTGGCTATTTTAGAGACACTCGCATGCTTTATTTCGGGAGAAGCGGGGTCTGCCTTGTCCTTGAACCTCAAATCGAGGATGAGCGACAAGAGCTCTCCTGAGGCTGTCGCTAGCAATGCATGGCGATCTGCAACAGTCCAGCGCAGTTCAACTAAGAAATGTTGTACGTTTTTCGCAGGCTTTTTGGTTTGTTCATTATTAGGTAATTGTGCGTATGTATGCGTGCTCGTTTGAATGTTTGCCGTGTGTTCGTTTAAAACTTGGTTTGCATGGTCGTTGGTTGGTTTCTCCATTTGCATGCTTATGTAACCACCTGACTGTTTGTTCTTGTGGCTGTGTTTTTAGTTATAACTGGCAGACACTGCTAAACCTGAGGCCATGGCCTTCAGTAAAGCTAGCTCCCTCACCGCCAAGGCATGCGATGGCCACAGGAGGGTCGTCGGTGGTAGCAAGCTGCAGGCGACCGACAATACGAAAGGCGTTTGTGTCGAAGAGCCGCAGGGACCCGTCTCTGAAACATCCCAAGAGCAGTGAGCGCCAGAGGAAGGCGAGTGCTGTGCAAGGATGGGGCAGCGAGAAGTCTGCCATCTGCTGCGGGAGAGGCCACCGACTCCACAGTCGGAGGGAGCCAGCAGAATCCGCTGTAGCGATCAAAGGCAGATCTCCTACTCCCTTTGCCTCTGCGTTCCTTAACAAGTGCTGCAAACGGCTGCTCTTGGGGGCTCCCGTGACAGTCCCGCTGGCCGCCACCTGAGAGACAATGCAAGCAACGCATTCCTCCAGCGTTAATCTATGTTCCATTGAGTTCCCCTGGCACAATGCTATGGCAGGCTATAGCACGGGATCAACTTCTTGTTGGGCGCCTACTTTATGTCTTTTGCACTTTGTTTTGGTCTCAAGCATTTTGTTGCCATTTAGCACACATACCTGGTGATAAGAAACTGCCAGCTGAGTAATGCAGCGGCTATGACTCGAGTGGAGACGCACTTTTGCGCGCTGGTCCCAGTGGATGTACCTGCAAATCGGGCGGCACACTTCCATCCTGTTAGGCCTTATTACCCTGTGTGTGGGGTACCTCGAGCCTATCTCAGGGCTTTGTGCGTATGGTTTAGGTAGAGGTTGTTATTTAGGGCTTGGGATTGAGTCTTGGGCCTTTAGTCCTTTATGGAATGTGCTTTGCCTCTCGCCTAGCGCAAACTGGCCCACCAAATGGTATTTGTTGCAGTAGTTGCGATTCCCTGAGTAGATGGCAAGGCATGTGCGAGCCCTTGTGTCCAGTTTGGGGATTCGCAGCTGGTGTCACAGCTGTGGTCCTCGCCCCTCAGCCCTAGCTTCCAAATATACTAACCTTCACACGTATAATCCTTACAGACTAAACCCTACTAGAGGATAAAGAAGGACAAACCTCTTGGGCCTCCGCGTCCAGCTGCAAACTTTTTATGGGGGCATCTAAGGCTAAGGGCTGCAGAGCAGCCTGTTGCCGTAAGTCCACCGACTGGGGTCCAAGTCCCTGTTGCCTGCGGCGACCTGCGCACTGTCAGTGTTTGTTGATAAACACTGATGGAGTCGTTTGCAACTCTAAATATAGTAACGTGTAGCATCTGGCTTAGTCAGTACAGATGTGAGTTGCAACCGAACGGAAAAAGGATCCGGAATATTATCTGGAAGCCTGATGATTTCTACTAGGAATAAAATCCTTTGTTTGAGACCCTTTCGAACTCACATCTCTAAAACTCGAATCAAATCCACGGTCGCCCGCCGAGTAAGCGATCCCGTGCTGTAAGTCAAGTACATCGCCTTGCCGCACGTAATTGAGCCTGTTAACATGCGATGCCAATACGAACGCCAATGCAGCGCGTGGTTTGTCAACATCACACATACAGGTGAAGGACGAGGTAAGCGATGTGCATCTTCTCACCAGTACTATATATAAATACTGAGCAAAGCTGAATGACTCTTGCTGGTTCAGTTGCTGTGTAAGTGCACTCCTATAGAACGGTGGAGGCCGGGGTGCCAATAGAAGCTGAGCGGAAGGAGGAACGGCTTAAGTGAGAGGGACCTCGACAAAATTCCACGTCTATTAAGGTAAATGGCACAAGAAGGAGAGTTGCCTAGTTGCATGCACTCATTTGTCTTCTGTGAAACGAGGACCAGTGTAAATGCACCAATAGGAAAGTCGCCAAGGAAGAGCTCGAAGACAAACACATTTGCCTCGTAGTCGTAGGCATACACCCAGCCCTGCAGGCAGCACAAATTGCAGACAGAGTGGCTCTCGTCTCCCGTCCTGTACATTCAGTTCACGCTTAGTTCTGCTTCAAACAAGACCTAGTCACAGGCCTTCCACCGCGAAAATGAAGTTTAGATCCTTTGGGTTTTGTCATGAGCTGGCGCATTTAAAATGAACCGTAGTGGACGGACGCGGTCAGATGCCACCAGCAGTAGGCGGGGGCTCCCCTTGGCTCGACGCGTGAGGCATGCGGTTGTGTAATTTTCAAGAGGGTCAACCAGCAACCGTTTGGCCTGTTTGGCGTGCTGAAACTGAAGCTGCAAGCCTTCTGATCCAAGCGTTCCTCCTGCAAGGCAGAGGAGAGAGAAGAGGAGAAAGAGAGCAAATCGCTACAGCAATCCCCCAAATCGTCCACGTCAGAACTGCCACTTCGTACGGCGGCTGCCAATTTATGCTTTGGATGCCGCCAGTCTAAGGGCACCACTACGTACTGTCTGCCTAGCGAAATAGCAGCAGTATGGCCGACCTACTTCTGCAGGCGTTTGCCAGGATGGAATCAACGGGAACAATCCTCCACAAGGTAACTGAGCGGGAGCTTACGAATACAACTTCCCTTTCATCGTTTGATGCAGCGGTCAACAGTTTGCGCAGCGGAGTGCCGACTTCTGCCCCCACTGCAGGACTTGAGAACTGCACTAGGCGGCCGAACACCGATAATTCATTTTTCTTCGAGCAGCAGCAGCTGCTGGTACAGCTACTGCTGCACTCAGGCCAGCATAAATTACCAGTGGCTGCAGCGGCTCCCGTTTGGCTTGCCTCAACAAGCTCCTCATCATTGCTTTGAGAGTTTCCCAAGTACTTTGACCGGGGCAGAAAGTCTGACACCCTCCACACATCTAGCCGACCGCTGTCAGCCCCTCCTGCAAGACCGACATGGACACTTCAACTTGCAGACCGTAAACGTCGACACCTCGGATCGATAGGGGATGTATGGTGTCGTTAAAACTTTAGTTAAAACTAAGAACAAACTACAGGCTGAAAAGTCACGAATTCTTTGTGAAGGCGGGCCTGCAGTCACGACCAGGTCGCTGCCACAAAATAAGACGCCTGGCAGATCTTCTACGTCGCGGTCTGGACCACCAAGAGTTGCTTTTCGCCCGTTCAAACGGAGGTTGTCAGCCTCTCCGTATGCAAGTGGCAGACGAACAGCCCCCAGTAGCTCGCCCCCTCCCTCCGCCCTCCACAAACACAACGCTAAACAACTGGGTGTCGGCACCCCCCACTCGCCAGTGTGGGCCGCAGTGGTGCTGCCACAACAAGAGCCACAGCTGTGCCTGCAATCATTGGTGCAGATACACCTTGCATGAGCAGTGAAGGACTCTGGAAAGCGAAGTACTGAAACAGAAACATGGCCGCACACAAATAGGCAAACCCCAGCAATGAATGCAACAAAGGGGCCATCCGGAGTACGTCAAAGACAAAGAAGGACGATGATGAAATTCATACTGCTAATGGTGGCTGCAAGCCGTGTTGTGGTATCGATGGCGAAGGCAATCGCATGTCCAACAACAGGATGTCTCAGGACGGAAATTCGTGGTGCCTGCGCCACTGTTGCGCATTGTTGAAGCAATTGCGCGCGTCGCTGTTGCCTCTGGAGAGCTAAAGATTTCCGCTTGGGAGAGTCTGCTGTTATTGGCTGCTGCTGCCCGCGCAGCTGCTGCGGTCGGCCCAACAAGGCTGGTAGCAAACCCAAACACTTCCCGTCCTGCAAGGCAGCAGGGGTAGACAGCCGCTCTACTAGCACCCAGCTACCAACCGCATGGGCCAGAACTCCTGAGAATTCAACGAAAATACTCATCAAAACACCACTAAGATGCTCTAAAAGTGGAGACCAAACGTTCAGCGTGCTTTTGGGTTTTACTGAGACAGTAGAGGGGACGGCGCACGCCTCTGTTCCTGGTGGGGCGGCAACAATCAGCTGAACCTCTCGAGTTACCCCCCTGACGATAGGTGGTACGGTGAAAGAGGCGATATGCAGCAGCTTCATTGTATTTGTGTGCGGACAGGCACCCTACCCTTTAAAGGCCTCCACAGGCAGCTGCTGCGGCAACTGGCCACTGCAGTGCCAACTACATGGCGGGCTGCAGCTCCTTCTGCTCTGGGGCCCCAACGACCATTCGGTTCCTGCGGCCCCTGTGACACTGACACCCTCTGCCCATTGCATATACTGGTCTCCAGCTGGATAGCTGCCCCTACAAATCCCGCGAAAACCTTCACGTTCGGCACATGACCTGCTGTCTTTGAAACTTCCACTTCAGTTCCAGACGGTTTGCTTTGCGATTGTACAACGTTTGTGCTTATTGTGTCAACTGCAGTAGTAGTTGAATTAGCATCGCATCCATCTTCCTGTGGGTACACAGCCGGAACGGCTATGCCCCCACCATTCATCTGCTGTTCTGGCGCCTGTGCCAGTGGGGACGAATTTGAAACCCCAGTGCAACCCTGAGTCTTGGCATCAGCCTGTGAAGCGGGGGCGCTGTCAGCGGCACGCACGCTAGTAGCAACTGCAATGGGAAAACTGTTTGTTTGACCAGGAACCAGACTCGGGTGCAGTGGGAAGCTGAAGGAAGGAACATGCGGCAGGGAAGCATCGTTTGATGAGCGAGAAATAGCCTTCAGCCCATCAGTGGTCTGTAATGCTCGTCGAGAACTCAGCACATGCTGTTTCAGAGGCTGAGGGTGAGCCCGCGGAGGCTGCTGCGGCTGCGGCAGCTTCCCTTGCTCGCAGCTTGTCTTATGTAAGCTCTCTTGTTGCTGCTGTACAAAATGGTCATCTACTGAAGCGGGGTCTGAGGCCGGTGAACACTCCTGCACGGCTGGCAACAGTGCTATGCTACCTGCAGGTGTTATGTCCGAAGCATCACGAAGAAGAGGGGATCCGACTCTCCATGTAATTGTTTCTGTGGCGCTAACAGAAACCAAATAGTCCCCAAAAAGCTGCACCATGAAGGGTGGCCTGTTGTGGCCTGCGAAAGACTGAAACTGTGGGAACTCAGCAGTGTGCCCTGCCGCCGCAAAGGCTTTTGTGCAATGATGCGCAGGCGATCCACAGCAATCATTATGGTTTACATATGTGTTCGAGACAGCCTCTGGGTCTTCTACTTCCCTCCTTTCATTACTTTCTTTCCGGGTTACTTCTTCGTTGCCCTGGGTTGCACTGGGTTTAGAAAGGTTCCATACCTGTACCAATAGTAGGGGACGCACAAGACGGCATCGGTGTTATACTGGTCACTTGGCGTTTCATGACCCATTAGTGCATTATAAGCCCCCCAAGTCTAATTGTTAAATCTGAGCGACGCACTTTAATCAGACTGTCTTCCCCACAAGTAACGCCAACGGAAGAAATGCCACTTTCCTCCGAACTTGCCGAGATCCAGGCAACGCTGATGGACCCACTAAGAAGTGCTATTTCTCGGCTTTGAATTAAGCTTGTGGCGTCTCCCTGCATGCATGATACAGCCTCAACAGCCCCCCTTATCGTTTACGTCCTATCACCGTAAACGAGCGCCAGATGCACGAAAAGGAGTCTGGTGTCTCTCTACAAAACTCATTTAACTCCCACCTGATTCACTGGCAGATACGGAGACAGCAGTGACATGAGCAGTCCCACGAGTCATTAGTAGGGTCGAAGGGCTGGGTCGAAGGACAGCTGACGGAATGTTTAGAGGTCTCACCTCGTTCTTAAAGGAAAACACGCGCATCCTGGAATCACTGCCGCATACGCATAGGGCATCTCCGGAAGCCGAGAAGGAGTAAGTGGTGATTATCACCGATTTGCAAGCTGTTTGAAAGGGGCAGACCTCTGCTTCGTAGCTGAACTTTGGAAGGCGAAGGAGTCCCAGCGTCCGAGGGGAAAAGTAACGAACGGCCTTAGATCCATCGCCGGAAAACACAAGAGGTGGAACGCCTTCTGGAGCCTTCTCAATTTGAGGACTTTCCAGTTTCCGAATCAATGCAAATTCGTGTAATTGAGAAAAAATGCAGATACCTAAACAGCATACAAACAAGCCTCCTCTTTAATTGAAGGCTTATATTCACCTGCCTGCGTACCACAGACACCGTACCGTCTTCAATATTGATGCACTATTGAACACGGCGCATTGGTGCTCCAATACAGTGTGCATTACATGAAGCCAAGTGGCGTCACATCTCATCAACAGCTCACATCCGGACCCATCAAGGGATATCACCAAAACGCCTTGCCCAGGTATTTCTTTTCTTGCTTTTAGAAGTAGTTCTCTGTGCCCAGTACTACTCGGTTGGTGATGGAACTCGTGAGGGGCAACGTGGCCAGCACAGGATTCCTCTAGATCCGTTGCAATTGCAGGGGAATTGACAAACCAAACGCCGATAATAGGATGGGTGTGGTGGTTCGCCTCCATCCAAACGGCAGGGCCCTCAACCGCCAGCACCCGCACAGCACCACTTTTGAACCCCAAGGCTAGAACACGCTGGGTTGGGTGAGCGGCCACACACAGAGGTGGGTCCTGTGGACTTTCCATCTCGAACGTCTGCGTACGTTCCGCGAATACCGCAGTAACAGCACAGAAAATGGTACTGAAAGCGCAGGCTTATGATACACACATCGGTTTCTAGTCCAGTGGAAGCCCCTTACAGATGCAGTGTTGAGGCGTCACGGCGAGCTGAGTGGCGAAAGGTTGTTGGGAAGGTAAAAATGTTCACCTGACTCAATTGAGGAAGAGTCCACACTCGCACGAGACCATCCTCACACACTGTATATAGCTCCCTCAAAGCCACTGAAAATGTGACGCACCAGTGCAGAAGGGAATAACTACAGTGTCAGAACAGGTGGCGCTGCCAACACAGAGGGCCTAAACAGACCAGGATAAATGCGGCAAAGGCAACAAGAAGCTGAGTAGACAACTCGCTGCTTAGCCTCCTCACAAAAAATACATACCGCTTGCTGAGGCATGAAGTACTCTGGCGGGATGGGCCCTGCTGACTTGTAGGTGTTGCTGCGTTGTGAGGTTCAGGAGCTCCACAGCGCTGTCTCCGCAAGTGCAAAGTATCTGTTGGCCATCGGGCGCAGTGTCAATTCCCACACATTCCGAACTGTGGACAGCGGAGAAGTATGGGGTCATGAAGCTCAAAGGCCAAACCCTTCGACAAACAAACAGAGGCACGGGCTTAACAAAGTGGTGTAGAAGAACGTCCTGCGGCTTCCCAACGGCTGATATCCTCTGCTACCTCTGCTCAGGTACACGTAAATACAAATAAAGTGCTTCTCCTCACTTTACCGTTTTATCTGCAGAGGCGGTCACGCAAAATCCGGGGCCTGTTGAAAGAGCCCAAATGGAGTTTTGATGCAGCGTGAAAACGCGTCTTACAGCTCTTGTAAAGTAGTCTATCTGCACACAAAGCATGCCCGTCGGACACACAGAGGGCTCCCTCCGCAGGCACTCATATGTCAGCTAAATACTTAACTAAAATAATGCTGAAAAAGCTGAGACAGAGGGCTTTGGGAAGTCCAGCGAATGGCATACCTCGAGCAGACTTCCACAAGTCGATGAGACCAACAGCTTTGCCAAGGAGCTCAACCCACCTGGTAATTCATAGTTCTTCACGTAGCATCCCGTGTGAAACGCTTTGCTACAATACACCAGTGAGCTGATAATCTAGGTGAGATATGCTTATCATTAGGCTGCATTTGAGTCAGACTTCCTGCTCTACGCCGGTGAGCTACTCTAAAAATAGCTTTGACGGGTCGAAAAAAATACCAGCTGCCAGCACACAGATGCAGTGACGCACTCACTTGTGTTTGGCCCTACGGCTTGATCTGGCAAGATAAAGGCAAGGTCTGTAAACAGATTTCCCCTCCCAAGACCATCGAGCGTTACATTGGACCCGGGCAAATGTCCATTCTGCAGTATGCGCATTCACATGCACTGCAGATGTGTTGGACTCTCTTCCCCATAAGCTGCGAATGTGCCAATAATAGAGTGCCTCCTTGCTACTCCAGCCTCTGGAACATTCACTGTCTGGCTGTGCTGGTCATATACAAAAGCGCCATTATGGCACACCAGACGAGCGCACCATCCGCACTTAAATTACCGGAGGATGTGTCTCCCCATGCAGCTGTTTTCCTCTTCGCTGCCGTCACGGCTTTGCTAAAGGGCACCATATTTCAGCAATAAAAGTGGCGGCTCTACACGAATCCCAGTGGTGATCTCGTGCTCAATGAGATGCTCATTTTTACCTTAATTCGCCAAAACCGGATGTTTTCTTTTCCACAGCTCACAAGGCGAAGCTCCTCCAAAGGGGAAATGCGTAGTGTCTCAACCTGATTTTACCGCACAGGCTTCCGTGTATCCTTGCCAGGGAGAAGGGGTGAAGTACATGCGTTGCTTCACAATGAATCTTATAGAAAACTAGCGTTGAGTAAGTGTGTGGAGAGTAAGTGCCAGTCACCTGGAAATCCGAAACTTGACGGGCAAGAAGATTGGGGCGTCCCGTTGTCAGCAGGCCATACAGTTCCCAAACTTGGAGCTGCTGGCGGTTAAGGCGGTCTGAACCAACAAGCTGAGTGGTTAAGCACAAACTGCTTTCGCATTGTGCAAGTTTGTATGCAGGATTCTTCACAGTACTGCGTGGCATTCAGGTGGACTAGGCTAGCAAGAAGTAGCAACTAGGATCGTGGCCAAACGGCTCAAGCAAATTACCACCATATATCGGCCCCTGGGGTCTAAGCGCAACAAAGATATACGCTCGAGTGTTGCCGACTGAAGGATCTGCAAGGGCAGCAACAACTCGTAGCTCTTAATCCATGGAGGGATAACTGTACTATCTACTGTTAAAAAGGAAAGCACCATTAAAAGGGGAAACACTTCACTGCAAAAGTAAGTTTAAGCAGGGGTCGTATGCCAGAACTCATACTGCAGACCTCCTGTAAAATGTATGCCTACAATTCATCTAGACTAGCAAGTACGTGTGCGTTTGGTGTGAATTACTGGAAGCTCTGCATTTGCTGCGATGTTTGGAAGGCCCACTACCAAACTATGGTGTCACGGAAACTGCCGAGCACTGCCGAATACGCACCAATATTGCGTCTATGAAAAGGGATCAAGGTGTCTGGAATTGTAAGGAGAGGCCGCAAACGGTGGAAAAGCCTGCCCTTGGGGAACTGAACACTGCTGATCGTGCTCGCCAACGGTCTAAGCTAGTCGAAATATTTGTGCAAGGAGGTGTATGTAGAGATTGCTCCAACTCACCGCTGTGCACCGGATATCTTCACTATCAGATTCAACAGGCGGTAGTTTCCAAATCCTGCAGACGGCCAAACATGTGAAAGTAGAAGCTGATTCTAAGTATGTTCTAGCGTGGTAATTACCTCGTGCGTGCACTTCTTAGGAGCATGCAGGTGACCATTCATCGCCATGGGTCTCGAATACCGAATGAAGAAGTCTAAGCTGCTGCGGTTGTTGGCCACAGATGAAATCGATGCTTTCTAGCCTAGGGCTCCGTTGAACTGCGCACCGTATCGATGGTTGTTGGGCCGCGTTTTCCACTGTTGCTGCCAGCCGGGCCTCGTGGGCCACCTCAAGGAATTCAATTATTGCGCTGTGACCCAAGAGGCACCGTGATGTGTCTGCGACCCTCGCAAGACTCCGAATCAGTGGGAAGAAATTTGCGCACATGACAATAACCTTCAGTTCATCTTATGGCAGAAAGGCTCGCTTGAATAGCGATCCGGTGTCTCTGCAAAACTGATTGGAGTTCAGTGGGAATCACTGACTTTTTCTTAAGTTCCTGTAAAGTAGAATCGATGAATGGCAGCTAAATATTTTGGAGTCTCCTACCCACACTGCCCCACATTTCCGTAGTTGCGCTGGCCGACACAGGCCGCTGACTTGTTCAGCCTGGTAAGTAGCGTACGTGAATATGAGTGGGATATTTTTCCGTGACGTTAACAGTCACGGCGAGCGTGTGCGGGGGAGCGGTGCCACCAGCATAGCATTCTCTATCTAAATATTGCACTCCCCAGTGCTGTGCAGCGCGCATTGTAAATTCTCTATATTATGCAATTAGCACCTGCATCCCCCGAATGAACGCGAGCGCACATAAGAACATGTATTTACCTGCAGTACTGCTCGGACTCCAAATACATCTTCGGCTGGCCTCCTCCCACCAGTAAACAGCTGGCTCCGCCGGGAGTCGCAAGGAGATTCATTTAAACTTTTCACTTCAGCCTGTTCTCCGCCGCTCCAGGGAATCTCGGGTAGAGATGCAGCTGAAGCCAAAATGCTCTCCAACTGGTCGCCATCTGACAGGCGCAAAGATTGTACGAACCCTCTTAAGCACCGTGCTAAACTAGGCTCTAGGGAATTATATCTTTGCTGTTGGAAAAGCAAAGTGATGCTGTGGCGATTAGAATACATGAACTGGGAACGGAAAGCGCGCAACTCAGATACCAGGAAGAGGTTCCGGCGTGCTGGGATCTGTGCTGCTACAGCTTATTTGATTGCACTCTGAAGAACGGCATCCAATGGGTATGTAGACCCAAGGCAGCAGGTCCTGCGGCATCAGCCCAGAAACTTCCTTCAGGCGTAGAGGCTTCGGAATGTCCTGCAGGAAGCACCATAGCAGGGATTGCGCTGGATCCCTTGGGTTCCTTGACCCAGAGCACAAATGGACAGGGAATCATTACGCCGCATGCACAGCGATATTGCGTGCTTATTGCAATGAGCATAGCTGCTCGCTACAGCCTTTACCGAGGTAACCAGGGTGGCATCTGGCTCACATTTGTGGTATAAAGATGGTCTGAAACGAAGAGCCCCCGAAGATAAAGGCAGGCGCATACTTGAACAGAGACGAGGGTGTTCCCCATCGGGGGCAGCTTCGTAAACTGGCCAATGATGCTTGGCAGATGTATGCAAAGTTGGACCCAACGAGATGGCGGCACGAGGGGGTACTGTATCACGCGAGCTCGTACCTGTGCGTTGCAGGAGGAAGCTCAAAATCACTCCAGATACAACAGGAACGTAGCACTACCTACTGGGGGCGTTCGTCTGTTGGCGGCACCCCTGACAACTCATGGGTTGAGGGATCGAAGGCAGACCTTTGGTTCTTTAACGAGGTTCGTCAAACTGATGCGCAACGACGAGTTCTTGGGGGTGCTCAAGTCAAAATGCATGACAAAAAAGCGGTTCGCCATCGGCTTGAATTGCACGTATACCTAAGATTATCCAGGAAATGCACATCACAGCACGGAAAGCCTTATATTTCGTACGTGCCAAAGTGTTGGTTGAGTTAAACAATAGGCTTGTTTGCGCACGGCTGCCGTCAGTCGCCTCTGATGTGTGACTCAAACGAACATACATAGTTTGCTCTAATTTCTAGCTTTTGTTGCGCATTTCGCGTGCTCGGAAAACAAACGAAATTGTTTGCAGAGACAAGCCCGTAAATTCTCCATACTCTCCTTCCGATAGTTCGATCCTGTCCAAACAGTCCACAACATATGAGCCGACGGCAGACTAAAGGCGGACACGGACGTATATTCACGCGAAGCGAAGGAGTTGATTGTCAGCTAGTCCAAGCGTCCAGCACCCTCAACATGGCCTGTTTGAACTACAATCCAGTGTACGGTACTGCAGGCCGCACAACTTCCTCCGTAACCTCCCCGTGTTGGCTGCTCCTAGTAGGATCGCCGATTGGGAACTCTTTGAGGAGGTTGACGAACGTAGCGCCGCTTCCTTCTGTCCCTGGGCTCATTGACGGAATACGCTGGTACTCGGCTTGGCTGCAGAAACAACTACGGATATAATTCCAAGTTGTTGGTCGCCTAGCGTAGATGTCAGGCGGGACAGAGGTTCTCAAATGTTGCACGCCCTCCGCAGCATGTGAAGGAGTGGATTTCCGTCGTCAGATTGACGAGATATTCGGCTGCAGTGTACGAATTGCACGTGGTAATATCGGAGCCTCCCGAGTCTGTCAGCGTACGGTTTTTGCGAAGAACTGACGACAACCAATAAACAGACAGCCTCATCCGTTATTGTATCATCTAAAAGATGATGTAGCATACACTTTTCTGTTGGAGCACCTACTGGACAGTGAATGGCGATGATGCCGCGCTAGGGTGCCCGAATGCCAGGGATTAGAAGCTGTTTTGCGGGATACGACTCGAATTACAAACAGTTCACAGTGCATGAAATTCCACTTTCTGGTTTTCTTCTAGAGACGCAGCAAGATGCCTATTTCGGCGTTTTTCGAGAAAACCAAACAAGTACTTCGGGACACGCAAGAACAGCACATGCTCGATGCTGCCGATTGAGCTCCAGTGGCATCTCAGGGCAGCCTCCATGACAGAACATACATAATTCACTTTGCAGATAAACAAAACAAGAAATAACCTCCCATCAATAGCTTTCTGCGCTGCAGCTCCACCGATGGAGACGCCCAGGAGGCATCCTACATGCGTCGGGGCCCCCAGCTGTCCAGCGGTCAAATCGGATCTGGATCCTCACAATTCGTTCGAAATGAAGGCAATGCAAGCAGGAATGCACTGAGGCATGTCTGTAGGGACAGTCTGAATTATGCAAGTACATCAGGTGCTTACAGTTTGCAGCAGTCATCACCGACTGTGCTGCATCGAAGGAGTACAGCAAGGCCCCTCGGCATATGTAAGACGCTCCTCGTCAGCACTTCAGCTGGAAAGCAATAGAATGCGTATATTTGACTCGCTAGAACACTAACCAGCTCTCTAAACGCCCAACAGTAGACCGGAAACAATTCCGTCCGCCTCGCCACGGGACAAAACCGGCGGCCACGCGGCCGCCCCTGTCTATGAGGTGCGTATATATCACAGCGAACAAAAACAGGTCGCCCGGTGATATGCCTAAATTCGAGTTAGGAAAACGTTGCACGGCAACTGGCCTTGTCTACGCACTGGCCGTGCAGTACAAAGCACTGTTGGGGCATAGAAGACCAAGTATTGGCTTGCAGGATAAACTGCTGCATTAGTTGTCTTCTTCAAGCTCTGCGAGATGCTGCAGCTCCGGTGGCAGCAACTCAAGCTCCTCTTCTCTGCACAAGGTTGGCTGCGTGCCAAGCTGAGAGCCTGCACCTTCGGCGCGAGAGGCCACCCCATTCGTATGCCCGTTAGTAGTTGCATCTTCCATTGTAGGCTCGTTCTCATGGTTCATTGATGTTTCAGCTTCGTACCTGTCCAGAGTAGGGACCATAAGGCGAATGCTGAAGCGCGCGAGGAGGTGAGAAAGGCCGCTGATTGCCAACCCAACGCGCTGACAACAGAGCTCAAAGATGGGAACCACAGTCAGGCAAAATCCCATAGGGACGCGAAAAGAACAACGATGTGGGAGCTGTACCTGTAGCACAAGAGACCCCACCAGCAACGCACGTCGGCACGTGATGTTGCTGCGTACCTCGGCATATTCACATGCATATAACAACTGGCCTCACTCTTTCCACTTCACGGCCTACCTGATGTACGCGAACCCTCTCCTTTGGCCGAGTGACATGAGGAGGTAGATAGGGGACCAAGTCGTCGTCAAACTCGCCCCTCCACCACTCGCCTAGGAACTCGCCCACTTCCATGTCAGGCCCTTCGTTTGACAGTTGCTGCGCCACCCATTTGCGTTTGGAGCATTGTTCTGGTCTGATCAGGTACTTTGCAAGTTTGGCGTGCAAAACTTCCCTTGGTTTCTGCCAAGTTTTGTACTTGAACATCAACAAGCTGTGCTTCTTCTGCTGTTGATCTAACAGCAGCAGCACATGGGGGTACTCCGCCCTGTGTACTAGAAAAATAGCAGCTACTGACCTCCGAGTTCCTTCCCGAAAATACGCTTCTTGTCGTTTCTTGAGAAGCTCCTCCTCCGAGCCTGAACCCCACTTGTTTCCCAGTGTGCTGTCGGCCTCGAAGGAATAGTTGGACTCCGGGAACACTGCCCACTCTAGCTCCACGTCTCTCGGTGCTGAAGTTGTCTTGCTGATAGTTTTGAAGTTCCCCTGTCTATGCTCTATGCTGGAAGTTGCATCCATAGAGGCGCTCAGTCCCTCCCTCTCAAAATCGCCATTGCGTTGGCACTCCACAAAACCTGACGACAGTTCCTGGGAAGTGTCCACTGACACATTCAACGCTGGGTCTGCCGTGCCCTCCCCGCCGGTCGCTTGCATTTTCATACCTCCCCTTCTTAACCATACACGCCCACGAACACAGCAGGAAGGGGTGATACGAGGGTCCCTCGGCGGAGCCGCAGCAACAAGCCTACAGACAGCTGCCCAAAGACGCCCCAACGGCACTGACCACAGTAAAGGCGACCGCAGATATCATCGCTCGATGAGACAGCATCATTCCTGCGTCAACCAATGAAACAGTACGAGATGGGGTGGACCCCTCTGCCGCTTATTCCACCTGTCGATTTCGCCTTCGGCAACGCGCAGTCAACGAGTCATATTCACTCTCCACGCAGAAAACAACCCATTGTTTCGGCTTAAAAAACGCACAAAACAGATTTTAAAAAGACTATTAACAGGTACTAAGAGCTGCTGGCTCCCCAAACGCTCATTCGTCCCGGAAGCGGCCGACGGACGACATATGCATGCTTGATTTTCTCAACGGGTTTCCTGATAAGTGGACACTGCAATCCACTTCTGAAGCCTGCTGTACGTTTAAATATACAGTGTTTATCATTTTTACACTTGCAGGGAAGGGGAGTCGGGACGCAGAGTCCTCAAGTTTTTTTGTGCGCCCACTCGCCCTTCGTAACGGCATTATTTGATGGAAGTGCGCAGCAGTATGGGTTATATGTAGGCAGTGGATGGTCGCATCTGGTCACGTTTTCACATCGTTCGTATTCAGAAATGTCTGGTTTGGTACGAGCCTTCCGAGACTCCCTGCGATGTATGGTATTTCGGGGGGCCCCAAACAAGCTGCGTACTTCTGCATTGACAAAAGGGTCTGGCCCGCCCAGCTCAGTTGAAGATGCTACTGAGGAAAATGTTGATTGCGTAGCTAGCCATGCCTTTGCCCTTGCAGGACAGAACCCAGCGGCTGTAGCGCACCTGATAGCCTATTTTCGCGTAGTCGAGAGTGTCGACTCGCTGAACCAGAAGTACGTGGTGGCCGGGAAGAAGGACGGACAAGGATCCATACAGCGGGCAGCTAAGCTTGCCGGTCTGCGCCTACCCTAAGCACCGTCAGGCCCGGCGCAGGCTCGGGTAAGCGAGAGAGAACCTAGACTTTCTACGCAACTAAACATTGTCAAGTTACTGGGCGCTGAATGAGATGCACTAGGACATGATGAAGTATGTAAGTAACGGATGCCTGCCAGCTGCCTTATGTGCTCAGGTGCCTCGTGAGGAAGCAACCTGCTCCCGCGTTAATACTTATGGGCAGACGACGAAGGACTCTATCCTGATTGGAAATATGGCAAAACACTCACCGACAAATATCTCGTTATATCTTTCCCAGACGGGCTGCCGGGTGGCTGTGCTAACATCTGTAGCAGCGATAGCCACTGGGGAGCCCACACAACCAACCACCCACGCTGTAGTCTGGCCAAAAGGGCGGCAACAGCGAGCCCCACAGTTCTGAATCCTATGACTATGGGCTCCGCATGCATTCTGATGCTGCGGCTTACCGTGAGTTCAGTTGTTTACTGACAAGGTATGGCTAGCTGTCGACTGCCGTGCTGGGGACGAGCACGCAAGTAAATTCATTCCACAGTGGTAACAACCGCGAGAGGAAAGTGAATATGAATATCAGGCGGAACTGCTTTTAAATGTGCATATCAGCCGGAACTACTTTTAAATGTGAAGACGTTTGGAACTCTCCCCTGGATACACGAACCTTATGCGTATCCCTCTCGAGCAGAGAAGGACCCTTTGATTTGTACCTCTGTAGACATTTTGTCTCGTCCTTTAAATCCCGTGCAGACGAAATACATTTCCCGCGACTCTTGGCGACAAGCCCTAAATAGAACAAAGAGTGCAGCATCGATTTTGTCTCCAGCAGGTCGCTGAAAAGGCGGTCAGCGCCTGCCTTTGTCTTCCTTGGAATGCAGTGGGCCTGCTGTATAGTGAGCATAACTTGGTCTTTATAAACTCTAGCCCCCCAAACACATTCCTAGTGATTTTTTATACTTATATAAGAGCACAAATAATGCCTCACCGTGGCTTAGCGGACGTAACGCGACTGAACCTGCTCTTAAGATACGTTTTGTAGTTGCCGGTTTCGCTCCCCATGAATATCTTAACGACGAAAGTCCCACCAAGGCACAGAACCTGCAATATTGAGGCAAGCACACCGGCACCAGCTGCACTGAATGTATACTTGTGAAGTTCCCAAGCTTACTTTGTCCTCGTAGTGCAACTGCTGATACCTGCTCCATTAGGTCAGCGGCGTAGAGGCAAAGCTCCACAGAATTGTAGTGGTCATCGTGCCTAATGCCAGTGCATGCCGGTGCCATATCACTCAACACAACATCTGCCTTTCGATCTCCCAGTGCTTGCAGCACCGCATGCAGAGTCTTCGCGTCGCCAACCCTCCCCCGAATAAACTGCACGTTGGAGAGCTGCGAACCACAGGTAATTTTGATGGTGGTGTTACAATGAAGCCAAATAAATACGGGAAAGTGCTTTTGTTCCAGTTCCTGTCCAGTTGTACGTTACTCCATTCTGGTATTCTTCTCCCAGTACTGTGTATCTACGCACTCTGCAACCCCGGGTTCCTGCCACACTGGCTGGGCTGCTTACTGGGTCCATCTGGGCGACATCAACCCCAATGACACGGGAAGTTGATGGCGTCGAGGCTCCACCGTTGGGTTGATCTGTTGGTTCGTGTCCTGGCACCAGACAGCGCTTGGCAGCTACCTGGCACCATCCTCCTGGGTAGCACCCCAAGTCAAGAACAACGCGATCCTTCCTTAGAAAAAGATATTCGTCATCAAGCTGCTTCAACTTAAACGCTGAACGACTTCTGTAGTCACACTGCATCACACAGGGGTAAGCTTATTCTCCTAAGCGCTCTCACTGAAAAGCTACTGTTACTAGATGCATCGCCCTCGGAAAGCTGATGTGTCTGGGGTGTTCATGTAGGTTTATGTGGGCACAACCAACTAAATGTACTGGAAAAGCCTCAGAAGATTAATGGTTGGGGCATGCACAAAAGCATCAGCTCAGTACCTCTTGCGCTCGCTGGACGTAAGGATCTGTAATATGACGGCGGATCCACTCAGAACTGTGTTGTGAGCGATGGTTTCTTATCGAGGGGATTGCAGTAGTCAGTGAGCGGCGAACAGTTGCATTGGGCAGCGTAGTAATGGTACCTCCAATAGTCCATCTGCGGCAGTAACACTGAAGGGCTGTTGCCAAGCTCTGCTGTTTCGACGCCGTGGCCTGCACAGTCAGCCTCCCGGCTGCGCCGCGAATCATGCTGAAAATTCAAAACATATGTCGCCGTTCGAATTTACATAAAGTAATTGAACTCTTGCTAAAGCAGACGGCACCTTCTACCAGGAGGGCCCCCCAACGGCACAGGAAGTTACAACCGAACAGCCTGCGCAAAATGAAAGCTGAGTGTGCTTGAAGGCACCACACATGCCCAAATACTGGTATATCAGCTAAAGTTATTAAATTTGACCCTAACTACCATCGGCTTCCCTTAGTCGTCCCACTGGCCGCTGCTGCCATCGGCCTCACCAGCCCCAACGGCTACAACCTGGGCCAACTACACGACAAGTTCCATTGTTCACAAACCACTCGCCCCCACAAGCATTTACTGTTATTCTGTTGCAACGGCAATTGGGGTCTCCCAACGACCCTAGTGCTTTGTGCCCAACAACCCTAGTGTAGCCGAGGGGGAGGGCCGTTGTCCTAAGGGACGCGCCTGTCCAAGCAAGCTACGAGACCGTGAAGTTTGGATACCACTAGTCTTCTTAAAGGGGATCGTTCCAATTCCCTCTGGTAACTCATACCACGAACCGCTCCCCCCTGAGCCACCCCTCCAGACTACATAGACTACCGGTCCTATGTATTGTCCACTATAGTCAAACTCGCTCACTACACACTACCTGTATATACCGTTGGTTCTCCATATTGTAACGAGAACCGCCTTCAACTTCACTACTGCTTACACACCACAATACCTAAGAGTTGTAACTGGCTGCGCTATGTGGGGTTTGCTGTACAACTTTACTAAATTCAAATTCGCATTTTCAACGCAACACCAGAGTAAGGATCGTTGTTGTTTAAAGAAATTTTGCGGATTAGCATTTTGCCGCAATGCCCTTCAGCAACAGTCATTCAACCTATGGCTGAACTGGCGATTACTTGGTTGAGCGTTTCTTGCTCTTCTTGTTCTCCGTCTTCACCTCGTCCCTCTTTTGCCTTTCTTTAACTTGCAAGACTTGTTTCACGCACTTCTGTTCCTCAACAAGAAAAGCACGGAGCACCCTGCATGCGTAAAGTCAGTGGGTCACAGGAGAGTAACCTGATTATCAGCAATGGAAAGCAGCACTGAACTGTGCAATTGAAGGTACTTGTCTATAAAGTGTCGGAACGAAAGCATGGTATAAATCAACACTGATACCAAACCCACTTTTCGCGCACGCACGAGTGGCAGCGGGTGCCTCCGTAAGCGCGGTTAACTGTCCTTTCACGCTTCTTCAAGAGTCTGAACTGGGGTGGGCGACGGGCAGGGATCTGCACAGATAGCTCAAAACAATGGCAGACCATTTCAGCTGGATTAAAATAAAACACAGAGGATGACATTATCATACGACAACAACAGGACACAACCACCTACACTTGTTGTGATTATCTTCTTCGAACAGATGAAAACGCTACACCCAAGCAGCCCCCACGGTACGGAACCATCGGCGGCAGTTACAGCTCATGATTCCCTGGCAACATCAGGAGGGATTCTGTGTGCTTCACGAGCACGGCACGAATGGATATAAGTGGAGACGCAGCAGCAAGTCCGTGATCGTAACGATCTGGGCGCTGAAGGCCGACTGCTACCCCTCAGAGTTTGGATGGAAGCTTCATAAGTGCACAATACAAGCATATCCATGCACTTTTGGTGTAAAAACGCAGATGTCACAGAATAAAAGTGGAAATTCTTACTCCAGGAAGGAGCCTTCCGCATCCCCCACACTTTTGGCGAGAAGCCTGCTTGCGGACATTGAGGTAGACGACCTTGGCGCCTGGGGTTTTCACGCGCCTCACACGGTTAGAGGCGGTATTATAGTGGTTGTGGCGGCGAAAAACGAGGCGGGTGGACATTTTCAACTCCCAATGGAAGGGCCTGCGGGCTGGGGAAGCGCGGCGTGCAAACGGCAGTCGGTTTCTGCGCAGTCGTCTGCAGACACTGCTCGTGACGGGGTAAGTGGCCCGCAGCCCATGAATTAAAGTAGTACAGAATGTTCGTTCAAATGCCCCTGAAATGCAACCACCAAGAGAGAAATCCGGCGCATACCAGAGTATGGAAGCCCACGCTGCGCCGCCCCATTTGCAGCATGCCAGCCCACAGCCCCAGAAGCGACAGTCGGACGAAGCACTAGCTGGGTTATTGCAGGAAGGCAATAACCCATATGGGCAGCAAATAACAGTAAAATAGAGTCGTTTCATTATGTTTGTTGGGTTGGAAGCTCGACTTTTCCATCTTCTGTGCCGCCGCGGATGCTGACTTGCTGAGTTGGCTGGATTGACCGCAACACCCCAAAGAGGATCCGTTGCGCAGCTCACTAGTTAAAGCCCATTGCTTCGAATCTCGCCGAAATTGTTAAAAATGAGAAGCAGAGACTTTTATACTCAGCTGAGGATGGCGTTTCTGGTCACTCTTTGACGTGTGCCACGTGAGCGGCAGCGCACTTGCAGCTTCACCAGTACAGCGGCAGCTTATGCAAACCAGCTCGTCGCATGGGCAGTTCGCGGATCCTGGATGTCTGGGGGACGTTGAATGGTACATGAATTCCCAGAACAAGCGTAGGAATATTCGCATAGTCCCGAATTTGCAACGTCGAGCGGGCTGCTTTCAGAAGCTGAATTATCCCCAAGGCTAACAGCTTTTGCTCATGTCTCCGGAATATTACCACTACAGGCTGTGGTCTCTTCACCGTGTCCACTGAGAAAGGTATCCTCTGTTCGTGTATGCCATTTTGTACTTCCCCGATTGGCGGTGATATCTGGGTTTTTTTTAGTTGGTAAATTGAAGCTACAATGGAGTATTTGCTCCCGCTTACGCGCCCTTCGCTCCCACAGGATAGTCTCCTGCAATCGAGCTCAGAAAGCCTGCACCCTCCTGCAGATGCAGCGTGGGGTGACCGCCGTGCTGGGGCTAGGAGCGCTTCGAGTTGGTTTTCTAGGAGAGGCCTTCCTAATAACATAGACGTAGATGATGATGACGAATCCGACACCTGGTGCTGCTGTGAGCCACTGAACAACACAGAAAGGATCTTGGGATGGCTCACGTGCTTCCTAGGAGGGCTTATCCTTTCGGCAGTGTCGATGGGTGAGCCGTGTCGTATAGTTGCTCCGTACTCATATCAGATTCATTCTGAGTGATGGCACACTTAGAGGCTGTCGAAGCAGTGGGAGTGGTTGAATCACAGTTCCTTTGTGAATATCTTAGCCCAGAAAGATGGAGACATGCGGACCACTAACCCGGGGCCCATTCTGCTTTGCTTTGGGTGCGTTGAGAGTTATTGCCCAATGGCCAATAAGCGTCTGCTGACTGCGTGTTGCGTCACACATATGGTGTTTGCTCCTCAGGCTCCTTCAACGATATGTTGCTGGGAAAAAATAATAAATTCGCTGTCACGTACACTATTGGCAACATCATTGGATTGGCAGGGACTGCCTTTCTTGTTGGTCCGATTCAGCAGTTTCGGAACATGGCTGACAGATCACGCCTCGTGACGAGTTGCATCTTTGTCGGCAGTTTAGTGGCAACCTTGCTGTCGAGTGTTTACCTAAAGGTGGGGTTCGTCATTGTATTTTTCGTTTGTGTTCAGTGGCTGGCGTACATGTGGTATTCTTTGAGCTACATACCGTACGGACAGCGAGCGTTTTTGTGGGTAGTCACGAGACTGTCTTTCCGCTGAGGCAGCAGCGGCTGTGGCCAGTATTTATACGTAACCACCCATATGTACAGTTGCCTACATTCCCAAGTGTTATAGCACGCACGGGAAAGCCACACCTGCCTACCCTCCGCAGACTGCGCAGGTGCCCTCGTATGGAGGACCATCATGCTGGTGAGACGCAGTACTGCACATATCGGCTATGGCGGTGGGCAACTCGCTGCCGGTCTCGTCAACGTTGAAGACTATCACAGCAAGTCCGAATATGTCCGAATTTTTTTTTAAGGGGTTCAAACCCGGTGCTATGCTTGCTTTTTTGACGAAGATCGGCCCATTTTCAGCATGCTGCCATTTTGAGCATTGACTTCCGACATTATGTGAGAATTCTGCATACAGTTTTGCGAGCTTATGCTACTGTTTCTGTGTCCCTTAGTGTTGCTTGTACTGTGTGCTGTACGCTCGAGTAGTTGCCAATTAGCTGCAAATATCAACCTCGCAGTGGCCAGCGGCAGAGCATGTTCCTACATCAAATATGTTCTACTGCGAGGCAAAGATGCAGTTGTCAAGCCGACTGCCATTCGGCAGTGGCAAACACTCATCTAGTATGTCTGACAAAATGTACCGCGGCCACCCGCAGTGCAGTGGCCGGCGACACCGTTTGAAAGCATCAGCTACAGAAAGTTGCGCTCGTCTTCGGAAACGCACTCAAACGCTGGGTGCCCTCGACAACTGGTGCTGAACGCCATGACTCTCGCCCAATGTTGTGATGTGAACTGACGGCGGAGCAGCCTGCCCAAACTGCTGCTGCTGCATGGCAACCCCCAGCGAACTCATTAAAGGATTGGGCTTGGAACAAACCAGTCGCTTTCTCACGGGTTCGTCTGCTCCTAGGCCGTCTTCCCACTTTGTTGCGGAGGCACTACCTCCAAGGCCATCGGCCTCATCCAGATATTCATCATCTGCTGGGCCCTCCAGTCCTTCAGGCCCGTCTGCATCATCATCGCCCTGCTCACCTCGGTCAACCTTGCGTTTCCACATGACAGCTGCCCCATAAGCTGCTTCTAGGCCGCCAAACTTCCTGGTGCTGAAGATCTTCGTCGTTTCCCGGCCCTTTACCGCCACCTCCCAGCATGCTCCCTTCACGTTGTAGGTGACCCCCCCGACTGAGGGAAATTCCCTTGCTAAGGAAGCCAAGGTGCGTTTACCGGGCTTCGAGGCACAAAGCAATCTCTGCTTCCGCTTTGAACAGGATTGCACGCCATCATCTTCCAGCACCTCTGCAGGGCCAACAGGGGCAATGACTGACCCGTCGGCGTCACCGGATGTCCCGAGAATCCCGAGGCCCCCACGAGGACCCTTCGCACACTGCAGGGTCAACTGTGGATCGCTCGCTGGATCGATGGATACCGGTTTTGTCGTAGCCTGTCGCTGCTGTCCTTCTGGGCAACGCAGCGGAGAAGGGGCTCCCGATGAGTCACTGAAGCCTGGGAGCCGCAGAGATGCCGTGGCTGAGCCCCCTAACAAAGAGCTCACCAATGCCAAGGCCGACGATGAGTGGTCGCCTAAATTCAAGTACGAGGGTAGTGGGTGAGCTTTAGACCCCATATTTGGGGGTTGTCTCGCTGGAGTCTCTTGAGCGGTAGAAGAGTGCTGCAGCAACTGCTGTTGTAGTTGTTGCAACTGCTGAAGCTGATCTTCAAGCTGTTGTTGCAGCTGGTGTTGCAGCAACGCCTGCTGCTGCATAGGCGACCCCGTAATTGCTGCAGAAGGAACTGGCATCTGTTCCTTACCCGGCGCATGCTGCTGAATAGTCTGCTTTCTTGGAAGAGGAGGCATCACACAATCTGCCGAAGGAAACCCGGACGAAGCCGGCCGTTGCGGCACCCCACGTGGTGAGTGCCTTGGAGTTGTCCCAGAAACAGCTGCTTTTACTTGCATGGGATTCACGCTGCGAAAAACATTGGCGCTTCCACTCACCCCGGGGGCATCATTGGCTCCCTGGATCTCCGGCGCTTCATTGGTTGCGCCCAGGCCGTCAAGTTTGCTCTTGGCAGATGAATGCTGCAGCACGGCCGTCGGCGTCTGAATACCGCGGTTCCCAAGTGCCTCCGCAATTGCTGTAGTGGCGTCCCCCATAAAGAGCAAATCTGGCAAACAAAAACCACAAACCCTGCACGCCTGCTCCTTCGATTCACTTTTCACGAGCACTCAGCTGCCGTAGATGCACTGCATTTTCTCCCATAGACGCCTTACCTCAACTGCCCCGCAAACTCATTGCGAACACTAGCATGCAAGCTCAGCTGCCTTCGGAACGACACATACCTGGGAGCCTTGTCTGCAATGAGGGCTGCTCTCGGCCGACAGAAGCTTCAGGCAATGCAGGTTGTGCTGAAGCCCGCTGGGCTTCTGTCGATGGAGTGTTTGTGACTTTGGATGTGGCCATCCCCATAAGGGTTTGTCTCGCCTGAACAGCCAGACGTCGAGCCTTCTCAAAGCCGTGCTGCTTGATGTTGAAGCAACTTTGCCTTGGCTGGCCTGAGGCGAGAAGAAAGATGTCAGGGGAAATGCAATCTAAGCCCTGTGAAAAAGGAAACTTCAAGGCAAACTTCCTGCAACAAAATTTGGCTCACGAAAAAACCCAGTATGTCTGGGTCCGTTAGCAGGCCATGCAGCAATTCTTACAAAAATGCTCGAGTTGAGAACTGGGCGAGGACGTACCATTGGCGTCATTCCACTGTGCAACCCAGCACGTATGTTTTTTGCCAATAAAAACCCCCTTTATTTTAGGCAATTCCGCTGCCCGAACGGCATACTGCTGCCGTACTGGGCAGTCATTCAGGTTCGTGCTCCCAGCTTTTCCAACAGACGTCTCCGCCACTGCCCCAGCGTTCCGCCGCGCAACCCCTGTAGAACCAGTCGAGTGACCTCTCCGAGCGAAACCCGAAGGAGCAGCACAACCTCCGCCCCCAGAGGTTCCTCCACCAACAGAGTTTGTTTGCCGGTCAGCTGCGCCTGCACCGAAGACAAGCAAACAAAGTAATAACGTACATGTTTGAAAAGAATTGTACTTCAAAATGTTTCGAATTACAATGGAGCCCATGCCCACTTAAATTCCCGTAACAGCACTGCCTGGCAGAACAGTTATCCATAAATTCAACACACTTCCTACGTCGACGTCCATCCCAGCCAACGACATTTTACCCCGTACCCAAGTATGCTGATTCGTACTGCTGTGCTTTTGAAGCAGCCTACCGTCTCCATCCACGCGAGCCGTTGCTTCCCGATCAACCGACCACGTTCCCGAGAGGCCAGGCGTCCTGGGTGATGTTTTGGACCCCCCATTTGTGGGTGATAGCTGTTGCTGGTGCGGCATTGGCAGCACGAACGAACCCACCTGTTGCGCCCTCGAAGAAACGGGGACGGGCCCCAAACCCGTCGGGCTAGGAGCATTTGGAACAGCTTGCCCACAACTGATATCTCGTCCACCGCGCACAACAACGCGTGGTGGGTTTCCCATGTCCCCCGTCTCAACTGAGGCACCACTGTTTGGCTCCCACAGATGTCGCGGGCCAGCTGCGCCATCAGAACTATGTAACATGTCCCCTGCAGGTTCCACGTCAGGATGCTCTAAGAAGCGCTGGACACGCGCTATGCTTGCCTTCAGATTCCGGCGGCGCCTATACGCAAGGCGGATGCAGTCGAGGTCGTTGAGCACTTCCATAAGCTGGTCGCGTGACCACTCCCTCGCGTCGAACGGAGACAAACACTGAAAAACGACACGATAGCTCTGCAGCTCCAGGGAATCAAGTGATCTTGCAGCGATGGCAGCTTTAAAGTGAAACCCGAAATTGTCGTCACGTGCAGCCCAGGTTGGCGCCAATGAGCGCAGCATCCGCAGAATCCTCAATACCGCAGACTTCTGAGCAGCCAACTCCGTCCCCGAGGCGCAAAGAAGGACAGAAGGGTCCAGCAGTGGCAGCGGTGGTACCCAACCACCGCTGCCTCTGATACAGCGTCCCGTATCAGCATCTGATGCCGCTAAAGCTGCTGAAGATAGAATTGCGTTGCCATCGTCAGGGGCATGGCCGTCTGAACGGACTCCGTTCAGGTTCAGACCAGAGATGCTTGCCCCCAAATCCGTACGGTCACAATTTGGCGCATCAGCAGCGCCGTACTCTGTGTCAGCCAGGCATGAAACTGCTCCAGCTGCTTCAGTCCATTGAAATGAATTACGCATCAGAAGCCGGTCCGGATCTCTGCGCAGCATCTGTAGCTCCTGCACCAGTAGGTGACGCGCCGGAGTCGGCAGGGTTGCAGGCCTGCGGTATGTCCCTACACATTCTCTAAAGATGTGGCAATATGGAAGGAGCTCCGCAAAACGATCGGCGCACGTTACCGCAGCAACGTGGTGCCTGAAGAGGAGATGCAGCGACTCCTCCTGTTTCTCTTTACTGGATACAGGCTCCTCACCGCCCCCTTTGCTTTTGGGCCGGACACCATCCGCGCTGTCTGAGCCACTGGGGGAATTGACTCCCGATCCTGGAGGTGCATCGGAGCACCCTGCAGACCCTGTAAGGGGAAGGGAAAGTTTGGCACCCTTTTCACTACGCTTGGTGGGTGTTCCGCTGCTATGCCGTTCACGAGTCGAATCGCAATCGACTGGGGGCAAGCGCCCGTTGTCCTGGGATATGCCTGCGACAGCTGCCCTTGTAGAAGCTCGTGGCGAAGCCACATCCTTCCCACTGCTCAAAGAACCAGTGTCCGGGCACGAGGGAGAATTCCAACTGCGGCCTTCAATTCGCGTTGGCGGCTCTGTACACCCAGTCGCAGCTTGGCACTCATCAGCAGACGAGGAGGTTGCAGAGTCTGGGCCAGAGCCATGCGAGCGCTTTGCGGGAAATGGAGATAGGCTCCTAGCACGTGGGACTGTGTGCAACTGGGATGTGGCTTCGGTGCATTCCCCTCCCGAGACAGCGTTCCCACAAGACCCAGCATCCAGTAGCACTGCAGGGAGCGCAGCGTTGTTCATCCACTTGCTCTTCAGCAAGACAGACGCCCCAATGCAACAACTACACGGTTCCTGGCTTGAGGCGGCAGCACAGCAGCACGTTGCAGAATGAAGGTCTTCGATCAGTGTCAAGATTGTCAACTGAACTTCCGCAAATACACCTCCGGCATCCGGTGGAAGCTGCACCGCACGGCACATCTACAAGGAGAACGTAACTACCATAACAAGTGATTATGCTACTTGCGGCAAAAACGAGATCACTAGAAAAACCAAGTGCTAATCCGCACTTGGTATCACTGTGTCTGCCGTGATCTGTGTTGGGCAACACGCCTACCCGTACTGCGCCACTACCAGCACTCCCTGTAGTAGTCGGCTTGTCCCCAATGCAAGCCCAGCTTCGCACAGGCTCAATGATGTCATCTAGATGCTGGTAAGCGCCATTCGCTGTGTGGGGCAACGCAAAGCTAGGTCCACAGAAATAAGGTGCAGCAGCTGCCGAGGCATCCTTCTCAACGTCCGAGACTTCAAGTGAAGCTGCGACGTCGCTGGCGTGAAGGCTACTGTCGCAGCCATCCTCCCCGCCGCGAAATAAAGTTGCGGGCGGAGCCGACAAGCCTGATCCGCCAGAAGAAGTGCCGCTGGGCTCTCCAATGTCATTCTGAACCAGAAGAACGGCCACAGCAACGAAAAAAAACACTACTACATTAGGGTGCAATAAGCAGCGGGTGGTGGCAATTCACTACGACAAACTGGAAACATAGAACAATGCACCGAGGTTCGGCAGCTGCAGAAGCTTACATCATCAAACTTTTGAATAGCCATGCCTAGTGCCTGCAACAGGGCTCCCTTATCAGGCCCGACGCCATCCTCGGACACCCTAGGGCTCCGTGCGTCACTAGACTTGACGTCGCATGGACTCGGGAGCACAGGCGTCTTGTCTGCCGTAGAGGTGGGAGTGGCTGGTGGGTTCGCACTGCGTGGCGAACCACTGCAGCCAATGGCCTGAGATAACACACTAGAAGATGAGGCATGCAGCGCAGCTGGTGCTCTTCGGGTCGCATGACGCCCCCTCTTGCATGCTGTTTTCGAAGTAAAACGCGAATCCGGGTAATCTCCTTGTCGGGTGGCGACTTCATGGCTCAAGGCCGCCAGCCGTGCGCGCAGCTCAGAAGGCAGGACTCCACTAAACTGCGGCCGAGATTCCCCGCCTTGAGCCCAGCCAGGTGCATCTTCACGGTGTACGTCTGTGGACGGTGTCCGAGTCAATGAATGCGATCTGTCCCCATGAGTGCTTGCTCCCTCGTTTAAATACGTATTGCTTTTAAGCTCTTCGGGTAGATGTGCGAATAGCGCTCGCCGCACAGCCATTTCAGATGCTGCTTCCGCTTCCTGAGTGGCGAATGTAGATAACTCCGCAGTCCTAATATCCGTAGCAGAAGTGGGAAGCTCCGCCACATGCGTGTTGAACCCAAAAATGCAAGACCGCATTAACGGGCTGACCTCCACCAACTCTGGTGCAGCAACGAGAGTCCGTGGGCTGTTGCATTTTGGCTCACTGCCTGCCGCGAGGGCGGCACGCGGAAATTCGTGCATAGGTTTCAGATGGCGTTTTAATCTTTGCTCCTAGTTCATTCCCTTCCGTTGCACCTTGGGCAACAAAAGAACATCTAAACTCCGGTACACTACTTGTACGGAGAAAGCAGCAGGCCTCGGTGTTTAGGTAGAAGCCAAATGGGAATCTCGATCAAATTTCAACCGTACATACAACACAATCCACATGCATCAAGAGGTACAAAATGAGTTGCACCCCGTAAGGATCGTCGAGGCCAACGCATATCCTAGCTTACAAGACAAACTCGCAGAATGGGTTGCCCTTCAGGTGCCCCTGAAGGAAGCACACGGCGTCCAGCAGCACCCACTGGTCGTGCCCGTCAACCACCCTCTCGGCGTGAAAGGGGCTCAGAAGAATCTCCTTGGAACGACTAGCTGGTTTGCGTCTGCAACCTCCTCAGCCACTAGAGGATGCAGCGCCCTGGGTTGGGGACCAAGGAAACAGCAGCCTTTTAAAAGTACTCTATACCGCCAAAGGATTTCTGCTGCACATGCTTGAAGCCTGCACCTCCGTCCACCAACGCGGAGAAGAGCTGTCTCGAAGCAGCGTGGCACGCAGGAATCCTTACACTCAGCTGCATACCTATTCAACAGAAATATGGGTTTTAGGCAAGATGGAAGCATCCGCTGAGCAGGTGGGTTGGAGCAAAGTACGTGAGCCCAGATTATCACAGAATTCGTAAGGGGTGGTTGACGGTGCAGAGTTCGGCGTCCTCTCGAGTGAGAAAAAGAGAAAAAAACCCTCCACGAAATAGGTCTTCTACAGACTAGGATATCTCCTAAATAGGCGGAGTGGCAACAGAAGCCCTCAATAGCCGTACGGGAGCTTCACATCGACCTTGTTGACTCCGTGAGGGGCAGGCAGCCACCGGAGCCAGAAGCACACCGGATGAAGAAGCCAAGGCGAACCCCGCACGTCAAGATAAACAAAGCATTCTCATACCATCTCAATATTGAGAACCAACTAGAGAAATGAACTCCTGAGTCCTTGGAACCCGCACACCTGCCAAAAGCGGGCGATGCTCCGAGGTGTAGGAAACGCTTCGATGCTCCGAGGATTCCGTGTAAAAAGAGCTCGCGGTTTCGTAGTGTCCCCCATTAATCCTTAATTTTGAAAACCAGGCCGGTAGAGATACGATAATCACCACTGAAGCTCTTCGGGGAAACTGGAGCTCACGTTCAAGCCCAGAGGCACAGGCTGCTGCTGGGGGGTGGTGACTCGCAAACTAGTAGGAGTTCAAAACGGCAGGAGTATCCACTTCAGAAAGTTCGTATTCTTGTATGCATTTGATACATTCTGCATGTAGTGCACAACCTTTATACAGGACCCTCTCGAATTGCTTCAAACGGTCCCGCCCCCTTCCCTTCTGGTGCATGAGTGGGGGGGAGGCAGCGGAACCTTCTTGAGTTCTAGCAAGGGTTTGTAAACAATTTGTTTTCCTTGAAACGTACACCATCAGTCACCCTTCATTCTTCTTTTGCAGCGGGTGCGTACTTCTATCCAGGGGCCCTTGTCTGTAGAGCGTTGAAGTGGTTAATGCAGCACGGTCCGTCATAGGTAGGTCGATCATGCGTTTGTGGGTATGGTGGCCACTGATTGCAAATCAATTGCTTACCAGCTGCCTGGCGTGTAATTTCACGAATGTTTAGGGGGCTTGCGTAGGCTTGCATGATTACTTGCCTTGTCGGATCAGCTGGGTAGAAGCCCTTGTCCTGGATCTCATACGAAGATTGTTGTGAGCTGCAATTGAGCCAAATAACTACGCATGAGTGTTCCTTAAATGAACCTAAACTTCTCCCCCAGTCATCAGGCGTCATGACCTCAGCGGCTCACGGGCCTGGAGCAGCGGGACCGGTTGTGGCCTGCCACGAGGTTCAACGCGCCCTGCTGAGGCTGAAGATGTAGGATATCCCGAAGTACTAGAGCAAATAGATATTCTTGGATGTATGTACGAACTCACTAGGCGATCGTTGCAAACTTTCGTTCGAGTGTTGCTTGTTTACTTCCACTGGGCATTGGTTGTGTGAAACACATATACATGCCAGCAGCGCGGAGGCAATAATACATCTGCCTTTCCGCACTCCCGCATGCGGCAGAAGTTGTCGTGAGCGCTCAAGACTGCTGGGTTGAGTTGTAGTTCCACCCTGTGTTAGGGCACTCCAGGGAGCCTTTGGCTGGTGCTGCTGCTCAACTCTCCGCGTGTTCGTTCGGCACCACCTAGAGCATGGAGACGGTGAGTTGGTTGAGGAACTAAGTGACAGCACAAGGAATAGTTGACACATGATATCACCTAGAATAGAATGCGAAATGTTTGGGTCTTCATGGTTCTAAGGAGGCAAATACTGCTAAATCACTAAATGTGTTCCAACATTAAGGTGCATCGTTCAGGTTCTGCTGCCGACAGAAGTGTTTGCAGCCTGTAGATGTTTGTGAGGGATATCTTCGTGCAGAAGATCCTCAGAAACCCATTCAGCCTGCCGTTCTCCTAACATAATACTATAGCATATTCTCGCCTTCTTTGGCCTCTATAGTTTAATTCATGCTTGTTGAAGAACTCGGTTGCATCCATTTGGAGTGTGGCACGAAGGCATTCTTGCATCATTGCTGGTAAAATTGAGTGGTATTTCGATAGTCCCATGAACCATTTTAGGGAACCAGCATTAATCATGTGATGACATCTCCAAGTTGAGGGTGCGTGAAGGATGTTAGCTAGCGCCCTGACCCGAGCATGAACAGCAACCGGTCCTACACAGTGCTACAGTAATTTCGTCGGATGTTCCCTCTCCGACTCTCTTCAAACGTCTTGTGAATGTACCCAAACCAAGTGACCTAAGGTGAGAGTAATTGCTGATCGTCGTTTGCTGTACTTTGTGGCCATGAGGCGGGCACTCATGCTGAGCTTTCTACGTCGACCTAGATTCCATAGTGGTTTCCGAGTGAAGGGGAATCCAATACGAATTCCTATGTGATATCAGTCCAGATTCGTTCGGAAACCGGACGGTTCTTCGTAAGTCCTACTTGGAAGTGATCGGTTTCTCCTGCTGGTGCCAATGTAAATACGTGATGAGAACGTATTCCTCCGCTAAGGAGCTCACCCGAAGCAACTAATATGGAATCACTGCTCTCTCCACTATTGTATTGACACCTCCGTGGCCTGGCTAAGCATATTCGTGCATTTGCCTAAAATGTGAGTATGAAGTGAAGCTGGACTGTGCAATTGTCGAAGTCCACGCTGCTTCTGGTACCATTAGATGACTTCGTCAATGTTGTAGTGTTTCACTGGTTGCCTACTGCTTAGCACAAAGATAAACGCAGGGGCACGAGCTTCTAAGGAGTAGAATAAACGCAGTTATGAAAGAAATGAGAATTATCACCCTCCAAAGCAGTAGCAGAGCACAGTCCTTAGCCAGTAGAGGAGCAGGAGGATGCGGCTTGGCACATGCTGGTGATGGCGTGATACGCTTTACCGTGAAGTCGTACTGCATGAGCCTCCAGAGACAACGAAGAGCTCGTTCACTGCTGAATATTTTAAACAGATTATTAATCCTTTGTCCACGTGGCGAGGGGTTTTCAACAGTGAAGCGCGTGGCAAATGGCCCAGTGGACCGGGCAGTGGTCTGCATCGTACTGGGAACTCCTGCTCCCTCCCCGTGAAACCTTGTGGCTTGAAGGAGAGGATTTTATGACTTTTCAGAGTTCTGGCTTAGCGTCAATCCAACTGCTGCGTCACTGGCATCGCTTGCTAAGAAAAACGGCTTGTTGAAATCAGGGAGCATGAGTACTGCAAACGGCCTCAGGTTTCGGATGAGGCTGCTGGTAGCTGTATCATCACACTCTCAGTTGCTAATCGCTTTTCATTAGGTCCCCTAGGAAAGGGGTGATTTCGGCAAGGCCACAACTGAAGTTGGAATAGTACAAAGCAAGACAGCAGAAGTTCTGAAAAGACGTGCAAGTGCAGAACGGTAGCGGCTAGCTCCGAATCACCTGTCTACGCAGGTTCTGATTCAGCTGCCACTGCCGGCAGCAAGATACCCTAATATGCTAGTTGTTTGTACACAAAACGAACACTCGTGTGCACCTTCGAATCATCTCTCCTAAGGTAGCCATCGTGCTGACCGTTGCCGGTGCTTTCAGATATCCTGCATTTTCCGGCAGAACACAGGTATCTCACTCATGGGTAAAGCCATCCATCCCCTATTAATGGGGCACGAGAGGTTTTGATTGCTCTGTCGCTGTAACTCTGCACCAGCATTCACCACAATAAAAAGCACGCCTGTGTTCTCCAACTTGCAAGTGTAAGCATGCAGAGCACGCTTGTGCCTGTCATCGGGATGAATTGGAAACTGCAAAAACGAATCAGCGAAATCTAATGGGGAGTATACTGCTTAAACCTTCGAAAGGCCGAGCAGCCCGTCAATCCAGTCCATCGGGAACTTCTGTTACACCTTGACGGTGCTTTCGAATGATCCTCTACACTCGGTTCTCTTTGGGGGACTGCTTGCACTCCACCAACCGTGGAAGATGCAAACGGGGTTGAGAGCTCTCGAACGTGCATACCTTCACGTCGTCCCGTCACGTGCATCTTAATGATGTCGTCAGGCAAGCGCAGCTTCACCCGCAACGCGCTTGTACGCAACCCACTGCGCCATCAACGGCATGCAAAGGAGCCTGTCATGGTGAACCGGTACAACGTAAAAACGCCGCCTGCTGTGGCAATATTACCCATTTATTGCTCTCGCAATTTGCCCCCATACGATTGCCGATTCACATGGCTACCATCCGCCAAGTTTAGCAGCAGACATTGCGCCAAGGGATGAACCGGAAGATCAGCTCTCGTCGTGGCACATCAGGGGCACTTCTTGTCTTGTCCTGTGTTAAATGAAACTAGCAACTGCCGTCCACCCGGATAAACACATACACTTAACTCGGATGGGCCTTAGAATGCGGCGGGTGTCTATGGTGGCCCCATTACTGAGCCAGACATTCAGTGGAGAGCCAGGAATTTCCCTGTTCAATTGCCTGGCGGCGCTTCGCGAAGTCTTTCTTGTCCATGTGCTCCACTGTTTAGGCTTTTTTTGTTGCCAAAGCAGCAGGTGCGCCACTCGATACTTCCTCCCATCCACCTGAGTGTTGGCTTTCCCATCTCGTGACGTTTTACCTGTTTTCGTCTTTTTCTCCTCTCGGTATGGGACTACCCCAACACTCATTGGTTCTATCGGGCTGTTTCCAGTCCGGCCCCCTTCCTTCCTTGCCAGGGATGCCAGTAGGCCGTTTTGCATTTCTGTGATGCTTCTCGATGCATCTGTGCGGTGTTGAGATGCCCACCAATTAGTGTTCACTTCGCTGCCCAGGAGGTTTCCCGTTGCCGTTCTCCCGGCAACAGCCCTGCAACGAACCATAAATACTGTTGATTTGTGTTCACCAGTGATTGGTTTCTTGTGATATTACGCTCTACAATTTCTTCACCTGCTCAATCGTGGTCAACTCTGCCAAAGGCTTTTCCCGCGCGGACCGATGAATGGACCTACATCGCAGCGCGTGATGGAAAACTTCCATATTCTAGATGCGCTCCGGAAAAATCAGTGCCCTTGCGTAGACTCAGCTATCATTGTTGCTTCCCTTTCTAATAACAACTGTAGTTCTTCTTTGGTTTGTTTGACAGGAAAATAAAGGCCTGGAGAGGCGTTGAACTACTCCAGTGCCCCTAAAACCCGGCGACCCATCATGTGGGTGGTCGGCGAAAACGGAGCCCTCATCAAAAGTGTTTGCCGTAAGAATATTTTAGTTTGGATGGGAAGCAGCAATTGCGTTCGGTTCAACTTTACGTGACTCAAGAAAGTCGGTGGACTCCCGACAGAGGGCAGGTCCTGATCAAACCTTTTTGTGCTGAGACATGACGAAGTTCTTGGGAGAGTTCGAACAGAATCATTTTTGTATGGATACTTTGAAGCCCATTTGGTACTACTCACGACTACGCAGCGGGTGGCCCTGATGTGGAGGTGAGGTTTGGTATTCGTGCCTGCATCGAGGTAGCTGCCGTATTAGCACATGTAACGGGGGTCCTGGATCTTATCGTTTGACTGCTGTGACATCCAAGGAACAAGCTCAGCATACTGTAGACGAGGGTCCCTTAAAATCAGTTGATCTACTTCCCACAGTATCTAGGCGTCATGAGCGTAACAACTCAAGCACCTGGAGCTGCGGGAGGGGAGGCAGCCTGCCATGGTGCAATGCACTTTCCTGCAGGAGAGCCCCACATTAAAACGCGACCAATGCCGTCGCTGTATGTGCTGACACTGTAGACAGCTGTTGAGAGGTTTTTGCATGCCTAATACTTGTCTATTGTGGCCAGGAGAAGATTGTTGTGCCCACTTGCCAACATCGCTAACTATGCTATAATGCTATAGAGGGAGCTGCACGGGTAACCTCTCTAGCAAGCTGCAGCCGCCGCATCTTCTTTGCTGCTACTTTGACCTTTAGGCATATGTACAGTTTTGCCTTGTGCAGGCTTGATTTGCCACTAGAATAAGTTGCCAAGATCAGAACAGGGATAGGCCTCTGCGCATTCGCAGCCGGGCAGCCATCCTGCCCCCACGGTATGCAAACGAACAAGCAGATGCGTGAAGATGCTGCAACGATGATAGGCTGAAGTTGAAGGAGAATGTCACATAAACGCTGTTTAATCATTAAGCTGGTCGAACCATGCAATAAAAGATGGTTCTCAGCTCCACACTTGCTGCATGCTACTGGCCGCTGTTTGCCGCGGGCGGGGACACTGCCACCGTCCCGCGGACGAGGGCCGCGTGTCAGTTCCAGCTGGCAAACGCAACAGCCGTGAGCAAGCGTAGAGTGTCAGGTGATTGGCACGAGGTCATCCAAATATTTGTGTTTATTAACTAAGCAAAAATTTTAGTCCCGTTGGAGCTGGGTCTCTCCATTTCCAACCTCAGTGCTTCGCTCAGCGCAGCGTGGCCACTGATTGCATCTTTGTCGGCTACCTGGCTGAGGTGTCTGGTGGTCGTCGAAGGATATATGACTCTTTTTTAGGAAAGAGTACTGTGAATTTACAGTGTGCTCCATTCTACATCCAACTTATTTGCCCTGTCTACCGCGTTTCGCCGCTTCCACTGCCCCGGCCACTGACCGGATGCTGTGCACTCGCCACCGCGCAGGCTTCTTAGTGATTCTTCGTCGATAAAGTGCGTTTGCAGCTAGCTCGAGACTTCTGCCTCTAATTTACACAGCTTCGGCGGAATCTGTGACACTTATTGAGTGGCGCTTTCACTTAACCCTACACGCGGCCACGTGGGCGTGGTAGGCCAGTACTAGCACATGGGTGAAATATAATTAGGCTAAAGCCCGTACCGTTGGAGGCACTGACGATTGCTTCTCTCTCTTTGCAAGGCTTCGATTCGTCTTTGAGGTCTTTGTGGCGTATTCGTCCTGTACATGTACTCCCAGACAAGTGATCCCTAGGCGATATAAATGCAAACAAGCCCACCGGCTGGAATGGAAGGGGAAGCAAAGATGACAGAATCCAGGCCACGGAAGTCCGAACAGGCATTGGCCACACTGCGAGCTTGGCGTGCGTGGCGTTCGAAACACCGAATGCCGCTGGAGGAGGCGCTGAAAAACCCTGGAGCGTGGCGCCTGTACAAGGAAATGCTGCAGCACAACGGTACTGCCAAAGCTGACGTCAACAGCTACGAAGAATGGCTTGAAGTGACGAAATGTACTCAGCGTTGGGTTGAATGGAAGCGAGCGCATCCCAAGCCTCTAAGGGAAGTTCTGGCAGACCCGGAAGGGTGGGCACTCTTCTACGCGATGAAGCAGGAGAAGGGTGTTACTGTGCCTCCAACTTACGAAGAGTGGTTACAGCATCAAGACCAAAGAAGAAGCATGGCGTATGAAGCCTGGGTGCAGTGGCGGCGCCAGCATCCAGGTCCCCTTACAGAAGTCCTTGCGGACCCAGAGGGATGGGCACTATACAAAGCGAAGCGCGCATCGCAAGACACAAAATTGCCAGAAACTCATGAGGAATGGTGCAGAGACCCTAGCACTATCAAAGCAATGGCAATGGAAGCCTGGACGACGTGGAGGAGAGCACACCCAGGCGCTCTGCGGAAGGTATTAGCGGACCCTGCGGGCTACCAGCTGTACAAACACATGCTGGAGTCGTCGGGAAAGCAAGCGGATCCAACATACGAGGAGTGGAAGGAAAGGAGAACAAATTCATCTTGGCAAGCGTGGCGCCGCGAACACCCGGGCCCTTTAGTCCGCGTGCTGGCGGATCCTTGCGGCTGGCGGTTGTACAGATGTGACCTCGAGCAGCAGCAGCAGAAGACCGGGGGTAAGGAAAAGCTGCCCGAAAGCTACGAAGAGTGGCTTCAGCTTCCGCAGCAGCAGCGAAATGCGGGAAAAAAGGACAAACAGCTGTCTGGCAGCAGCGAATCCGAGTCAAAAAGAGGCACCATGGCAACTAATAAGAACAGAACAACTGGGAACGGCCCACAGAAAGGTAAGCAACAAAGTGCGGCAATGGATGCCTGGCTGTCTTGGTTGGGGAGGCAGCATTCCACTGACCTCAATGAGCTTTTGCAGAATCCCGAGGGCTGGGAACTGTACAGAGCTGCCATGAGCAAACCCAGGCGCCCCCTCCCCGAGACGTACGATGGTTTCAGAGCTCTCGAGGCAGCATCAAAAGCATGGTCGGCTTGGCGTGAGGAGCACCACGGCAGCCCCGTAAACGTGCTAAAAGATCCTGAAGGCTGGAAGCTTTATTCTGCCCTCATGCACGCTAGAGGTGTGCAGATACCCGCAACATATGCGGAGTGGTTGCAGATGCCGGAGCAGCGTGTAATCGTGGCGGCAACGGAGTGGGTCCGGTGGAGGGAGCAACGGTTGCAGCAGCCGTTTATGCAGTTGCTAAGCGCAGAGGAAGAGGGGTGGAAGCTATTCCGGGCGTTTGTAGAAGCTATAGGTACGCATCTTCCAGCAACATTCAAGGAGTGGGAGCCAGGAGCGGCTGAGTCTTTGGCGGGAGCTCAGGCTGCCTGGCGGTCATCGGCCCGCTGGGGTGCGCCTCGGCGGATTGAAGTGTTCGCTCTGAGGCGGGCTTTGGCTGAAGTTCGGGGTGAGGAGTTTCCTGCCACCTATGAGGAATGGCTACGGACGCCCAGCTCTCGGCTGCGTAGTAGCCAAACAAATTCGTGGAAGTTATGGAGGAGGCGTCATCCAGGGCCCCTCGCAGAAGTGCTGAAGGACCCAGAAGGCTGGGAACTGTACGTAAAGAAGCTGCAGTCATCCGGTTCCCATGTGCCGGCCTCCTATGATGAGTGGATGGATTCGCCCCAGAGGAGGCGCCAGGAAGCAACAATGAACTGGGCTTTGTGGCGCAGGAAAAACAGAGGGCCGATGCTGGAAGTGCTGCAGGACCCCGAGGGGTGGAAACTGTACAGTGCGATGAAACAGGCAATTAGCGGCTCCTCGTGCGAGCAGTTCGAGGAGTGGCAGAATTCAATAGGGGCCCGCAAGAAGGCATTGCGGGAGTGGCTAGCGTGGAAGAAACTTCACCCTGGCCCTCGTTACACGATTCTTAGTGACCCTCTAGGTTGGCGGCTCTACCGTGCAGCATTCGCTGGTCACAAAACTATTCCAGAAACTTACGCGGAGTATATTCAATCCCGACAGCCCACCATAGAGTGGCTCGCATGGCGCCGTCAGCATCCGGGCCCGCTGTTGTCCGTGCTGGCTGAGGACGGCGGCTGGACTCTGTACAAGGATCACATGTTGGCTACAGGCAAATCCGTTCCTCAGGACTTCGAGGAGTGGGCCGAAAGCCACCGCACGGCAACCAGCAATGGCAACTCCAGACGCGGGAAACGTACAGTCTCCCCTCGTGAGGAGGCAATAGGAGCACAGCAGGTTACTGTGCAGTAAGTTTATTGATGATGAGGCAGGAAACTTCACTCGCGCAGGGCATTGTGTGTGCGCATCAAGTGCGCTACCCATCTCCATCCCCAAAGCCCCGCTTGAAAACACCGTACAGTGTGGAAGGGAGCCTCCTTACCTCTAAACGGATTCATGCGATGTGCCTGAAGATAGGGCATGTTTATTAGGTGCTGACCGCGCAAAGCGGGCGGCTGTTGTTTGCCGTGTAGAAGGCAATCAAGTACGCGGTGTGCAGTGGCTATGTTGCGTTCTATGCAGTAATATAGTTATTGTGCAGTGTTGGCAGCTGGCCAGGAGTCTTGAGCCGCTGATTCGGATATCCTTGGGATAGGCCAAGCCTTCTGCAACGCGCCAGGTCGCTGCGCGCATTTCCCATTCGCGCTTCCGCACTTTTGTAAGCCTCGCCTATTTGTGACTGTGGAAGCTGTGCTACTTGTGGAGGCCGCTGTTACCTCCTGTAAGCCGTAAGATTCATTGGCTTCTGCACGTCGTTGTTGGCTACGTCTAGCCGCATGCCACTGTGTGTATTTATTTCCGGTTTTCTCGTGCGGAAGTCATAAGTGAAGTAGCATCTGGGCTGCTACATACTAACTAAGCCAGCATGTCCGAGGGGCCCGGTTGGTCCTTCGCATCATGCAGCGGTTACGAACATTAGTCTCAGGTTTCTTTTATTGTGCGCATTATAGTTGTGTAACCTATGTTGTGGGAGGGCTCATTGACGAACACATGTTTCAAGCAACCTCTGTGTGGTAGCGCTCTGCAGCATTGGTGCGTGAGTAGAATGTTGTCCACGACAGGACACGCAGCTTATCTACGGGCTACTTCTATTTTACTCAAGGGTCACTATCGTCTTGAACTTCGTAGGCAAGCCTTTCAAGGCTCTCTCCTGTTACTTAAACTGGCGCCTCGAAGGCAGCTGTGACTTTGTGAAATGAACTATTATTAGTAGCACTTAGATTGCGCTTCCCATACGGATTGGGGACGGATGCGCCTTCCTGCGGCGAATTCGCAGTGTCCAACTAAATGGCAGCTGCATGCTCCTCTACGGAGTGTCGGCTGGATGATGGAGGCAAATACCATTTACATGTTCTAGAGCTGCCGTAATTGGTCCAGTATTGCACTCATTAAAATGCAGAGGCACATGGGACACGGGTCAGATGCCACTGATTGCGCGCAATACCCTCCTCCCTACGCATGCACTTGATATACTGAGTAATCCAGGGTCAAATACAGACCGAGGGACAGACAAGAATAGTAGAGGCCGTACAAGGGCGAATTCGTTGTTTGGCTATTCTGCCGGACAATGCCTCCCGCCCTGTGACCATTGGTCCACGCACATATAAATATCCCGTTTCGCGGGGGCTAAATCTTTCCTCATACTAGACATAAGGAAACTGAATAGTATAGTGATCAGCATGTAGAAGCAATATCCCCACAACAGCATGCTTTCACGCCTTCCGGACCTGTGGGACCCCGGAGGGCCCTGAGATTGTATTGGTCTGCACCTTGGTGCCCCACCCTTTCAATAGCATAATTGTCTACTTTATTGTTGCGCGTACTTCCTTTATATCCATTTTTTGATATATCCTCAAGAACAACTCCCCTGCTGGCACAAGGTGTGCCTGGTCGTCGATCGTGGTCACCAAAGCACGGCCGGTGGGAGCACCTATGCAGAGGAACTTCGCAACATTGGAACATTGACTTGTGGCTGCTATATGAAGCCTTATTCACTGTTAAGCGTAAGATGTGGGAGGTAGGCCCGAAACTTTGGTTGTATGGGGCGTGTGCGCGTGCGTTGCCGCAGCCAATCTGATGTTTGCATCTGGAAGGAGTCTGACGAACGCAGACATGAAACACCTGTGCACTAGCCCGCTTGCGTTTTCGTATTGGCGCAGAAATGGGCTCCCAGTGCGCGCGCCCTTCTCCGGGGACCCCGACACGCGGCCTTCTCATCCGCGTGGGCAGCGCGGTGAGAGAGCCCGGTTACCGGGAGGCCCAATCACCCGTGGTCAGTTCTAACGGGTCGCCTTATGAGGAGTCTGATTGCGATTCGATTGGCAGTGGACCGGTTACCAGCAGCGACAGTAATTCATCAAATGGCGTCGTGCCGTTGGAACCGTTGTCACCATGGATTTTCAAAGATAGCTATTTTTCCGCTCCTTTGTGGCATGCACCAAATCGTGTGGGACGGAGCTCTGAAACGACTTCAGGGGTAAGTAGCCCAAAATGTCGGAGAACTAAAAGTAGGCTACTGACGCATTCGCTGCCAGATCGCATCGATCCTGAAGATGCTCGGTCGCGCCTCCCGCTAGAACTGCCTAGCAGGGATGCTTCTGCTGCTGTTGCCTCAAGTCGTCTGCAGTGTGCTGCACATCCCAACTGCAAACCACTGGGCCCCTGTTCGAGACAATCAGATGACTTTGTATCGGCTGCGAACCCGCCAACCCCAGACCCACAGACAAAATTAGATGAAGCAACCAAGAGGATGTTTCTGGATTTCTACCACAGGAACCGCAAAGAACAGAGACGGTGCGGCCCCTAGAAGTATACCGGCTACCTGAGACTTTCATGGATGCTTAAGACTTGTTGTCGTCACGTTAGAGATACCAGCACGAGACATTATTTCCTGTGCGGTACACGGCGCGAACTCGATGAAGTGCATGAGACTGCTCATATTTCACAGGTGATCGTTGTGCTGCTGTGTGCAAATACATTCGTAGTCATGAAGAGGTTCTCAAAGCTGCTTCGCGAGTTGTTGACCGTTCAATTGAAAGTTGTCCGCCATTCGTTTCGGCGGTATCCCTCGAGGCAATTCAGGATCAGAACCCCCAAAGCCCTGTCCCGGCAGATGCACTTGCAAGACAGGAGGCAGAGGCACTGGCAGTTGAAGCCCTGGACGTATTTAGCCCGGATGAAAAGTACACTCGTCTAGATGAGTTCCTGGCCCTCGTCAATGCAATTCAGTGAGCCAGCACGGAGATTGCGGTGTGCGACGCTGCAGTTCAGACGAGAGCACTACATATTGCCTAGTGTATCGCTTGCGCCAGTGGTGGAGGGCAAGGGATGCCACTAGCTCAGTTCAGCGGCTTTGAAGCCAAACATGAAGATACACTGGTCTGCAGATCCATTTATTGTCGGGTGTACTCCTCCCTCTGCAGAAACGAATACCAGTCGGAGAGGCATCGAGGCCGGGCCGTCCGAGGCCCGAATCGCGCCTCAACATTCGGCGCATTGCGGACCCCACCGGAAGGAGACTGAATAAAGGACTGAAGAACTTAAGCGCAAATGCAGGTGGCAGTGGCCTGACTAGCCAAAGGCCCGCTAGTTGTTTTCCTCAGGGTCATCCCACTAGTTACCGTAAACTAGTGGAAAGCGAGAGATAATGTAGCAGCAAGCTGGTAGTGGGGTTCCGGTAGCGCCACACATGCCACAGTTTGGGAGCGCCGTAGACCCGATGCCACAAGCGCTGCAGCTCCGTATGCAATGCGAACGAGTGCGTTTGCTCTGTGCTACAGACGATATAAGATTGTTATTCAAAGCTGTTGAGCTCTTTCGATGCTCGGCATCTGTGGCAGTTCCTCATTACAGCACCTGCTCGGGTTGTTAGTAGGAAGCATCAAAACCACGCAATTGCATGCATGGTGCCTTCCGTGTACGTGCTAGGGCTACCCGCCATTCCTGCTGACAGATTACGACTGTGGTGCGCGACGGCCGAGTACAGCCTAGGCTTGCTAGTTACAACACGGCTGTAAACAACACTTTAGAGTGAAGGAACCGTCAATCCTCATCCGCTAGATGCCCCCGAGTTGCGAATATTCACGTCCCCTGCGATGGCTGTAGTTGTCACTTCAGACTAGCTGTGGCCTAGCTCATCACTACTTAGGCTCATCACTACTTAGAACCCAAAACCCTTCATTCCTGCAAACCAAAGTATGTGAGAGTGCCCCATATTTGAACACTCAACTGTCCGCTTGGCCCCAACAGGAGGGCACCACAAAAGGCAAGCTATAAAGCTCTAGGCAACGAAGTTCCCGTAACATGCATCCGCGCATGCGTATGACACAGCATGCAGCACATAGCTTTGCAAGGTTGCCCGCTTCCGCGGCAACGGAAAGTTGTATAATTTTCGGAGTCGCAGCCTCGTCGCACAACTCCAATACAAGCAAGTAGCACTTGCCCCGTCAACATCCCTTCGGTACCAGCTTAGTTGGGATTTCCCTGAAGTACCGGTGCAGAGGCATCTGGCCGAGGTGACTGGGCTGGGGTGTCATTGCCCCCCCACAGACGACGCAGACATCTATAGGCAAGCTTCAGAAGGCGGACGAAGACGCCACGGATGGTAAACGCAAAAAACGCGGTGAAAAGGACAAGCAAGAGAGAGGAGAACGGGGTGAAATCGTCTGGGAAGGCAATGCGGTGGTACCAGCAAACGCAAAGGATGACAAACACTGTCACCCCGAGAACAACAACAGACCAGTCGCCATTTTCCTGATCATCTTCACCTACAAAAAGGCCAAGCGACAGCAACCCGATCATACTGCTCCGCATGTATCCCGTGTAAGCAACTACAAACCGCACTACCCACTCAAGTGCAGGTGTGCGTGCAGGCAACTGAAGCGTTGCTGCCAAGGAGTCAAGCCGCTGTAGCAGTACCACCGGCACCGGCCGCAACGCTGGTAGCTGAAGGGGCAAAGCCAGGCAGAGATCCCAACCCACCAGTGTTGTTGCAGCCACCCGGTCCACTGCCTCTAGCGTTTGGTGGACGGTTTGAAAGAACAGCATGGAGCGTGACCAATGTGACACTGTCAGCATCCGGTGGAGATGAAGTCGCGCAGGCGCCGGCGGCAGCTGCCCGTGCAGGCACACGCAGGTTAGAATCCAGAGTGTCGTTGTCCGCCAACTCCCGACCCAAGAAGATCACGCGCACGCTGAGCCCTGCGATATAACACTAAAGCAGCACGAAACCTACAGCATCGACCACGAACAGTGGACCGCCGTACACTGCGAAACGAAACGAAATCATCTGAAGCCTCCGGTGTGCAACACTTTGAAAGATGTCGGTACCTCTCGCGATTTCTTGTGCAAAAACAATGTTTTTGATCTCCCCGATTGTTGAGTTCGCATCCAACAAGGAATCTGAAGAGTCATCCACTTGACACAGAGACGCGTCACCCCAGTCCTCCCAGTGTACCGTGCAAGCGGTATTTCGGTCTCTTTCAAACACCGCAGACCGCTCAAAGCTCTGTGCATTTCTGTGATAAAGTGAACTGCCCTTGCACGGAAACGTGTAGGCGGTGTTTCCTTACCGGTGAATGTCACAGGCTCCCCTGCACAGTTCACCACCCATTTGACGCGCACCTTCTCCCCCGCCATTGCTTGAGAACTCCAAGCCTTCGTTACAACGTCTTGAATTTGTTCTCAGCGGTTCTGTTGCAGGCTTTCCTTCGAAATGGCACTTGCGAACTGCCTCAACCAAAGCATACCTCGGTCGGATGGCCGCCGACAATCAATCAAGGGGCAGTCTCTCGAAGGCAAAAGCTGAATAGAAACTTCCTACATCCCACTGTAGTGCTTCTCATACCACGGGTTGCAATACAGCTATGCAATGCCAGGGCGGACGGACGCAGGTGGTGAAAATGCCCAACCCAAACTAAGATCAGCGCTTCGTTCAGGCTGGTAAGCACTGGACTGCAACACCTTCACACTAGAGTCCATGGAGTTCCAACGAACACGTGGCAAGCACAAATACTCCCTTACACACCAAGAAGTGTGAAGGCGGGTACAACGAGATACTGCCTGACAGCTGAAGCCGCTTTGGCGAGCGCAACAGCAAGAAGCAAATCTGAAAGCGAAGGCTTCCCCAAACAGTCACTTTCCTTGTGTTTTCCTGTGGCTACTTTCGGTAATACAACGCAAATAAAGTGGTTGGTTCCATGCAGTCAGTCCGACCATATCTCAGCCCCGCAAGTGCCACATGCACCGGCCAACCCCCGGTGCCCCTGGGTAACCCTTTGTGAGCCAAAGACACTGCTCACCAATCTTTTAAAAGTAATTCCAATCACTAATGTTAAGGGAAACATTAGTGAAGTCGCCGAGAAGAGCTTCTTATCTGGCTGTCGCTTGCAGCCTTTTGGCGACGCACAGAGACGTATTTGCGACGCGGTGGATTACTGCAATAAACCTTTCGAACAAATCTTCCGAAAAGTCGAGTGAGCAATGGTGCTCACACACATATATGGGCGTGTCCGGTTTAGCGAGTTAGTTCCCATGACGTACTTGGAGAAGATGCCTCAAGCAACTGGGGGTGAAATCCATAGAAAATAGCCAGTAGCCGTAACTATAACAAGCCGTCAGCAATACCCCTTATACGCGGATTTGTATGCAGCAATCGTTGTTATTGACGTTGCTTGCTAGTTTGGGAGCGGAATGGACTCTTTGCCACGAAGTGTTTCCACCTAACAGCTGGTGAAGGGGGCTACACTACAGCAAGTGGTGTTCGAAGATTTGGACGATGCCTCGTTTGGTACACGAATGGTGCATGAGCGCAGCTTGAATAAGACTGTTTTTAGAGAATTATTACTAGCTTAGTCAGCAAAGTGTACTTCGGTCGCTAGTCGATCAACCTATCCATCCCCTGAGCGGTTGGCTCAGGTACAATTAGAACTCATTTTGCAGGAAACAGGAGATCAGTCGTGCCAGAAAGCAAGCGGCAGATGACACCTTAAGGATATATTCGAGCTAGATTTACTCCGCTGATGCGTCGGTTCATGCACAACCGCTTACTTGTTGAAAGAAGCGGTCGTGCAGGCTCGAGGACGGTCACTTCAAGACAGTGGCCATTTTCTCGCTTTACATTCCCGCAAACAGAAACAACCACTGATGTTTATATTCCCACGGAAGCCAACCCAGGCTGCTCAGAATCCCGTCTGCCTGCTCCTCCTCTCGCGTAGTGATGGAGGGAAGTCTCGTTTGGCGGCAGCGAGCCGCTAGAGGAGAAGATGCGGGTGTTACGCTGTGGAGTGTCGCGTGCAGCCCTGACGGCTCTCGCCTTGTGTTAGGGGTAGGGCTCTGCGTGCTTCTCGTTGACGCTGAGTCGGGAGACACGCTGCAGACACTTGCTGGCCACAAGGGTAATGTGAACGTCATCGCTTACGCTTCCAATGGAAAACAATTCGCTTCAGGTTAGGACAGCCACACCTGTTCTTGCATATTTCGTCTGAAACCCACAGCAGCCTTTGGAAAACCACAAGTCAATTCTTGGACTGCTTGGATATATCTTTCCCCGTGCACGCATATTGCTGCCAGTTAAATTTCCGACTACTCTGATATGTCCAGCCATATCCAAAAATGCTGACCGCTACTCTGTGGTTCAGTGTGCTTTTCTTTCCCTTGACCCTCATGCATCTTTAGGAGGAGCCGACAGGAAAGTCATACTGTGGTCTCCAACAGGAGATATCTTAAGGCAATTCACGCATTCGGGAAGTGTTCAGGCGCTTGCATTCAACCCTCGAACGCTGATTCTCGCCAGTGGCACGACAGAAGAACTCAGCTTGTGGAATGCCGATGGTTGTAGCGGATTAGCTGAGGAGGAAGTTAATTGTCAGGGGAGTAGGTCAGGCTTCATTGGCTCTAAGTCGTGGGGGATGAGTCATTGCGCCAGTAGCAGCAACAGGAATTCAGGCAAAGCTTCCAGTAGTCTCAGCAACGCGATTGCTGTCAGTTTGGGGTTGGCCGGCGCCAATAGTGACCTCAAATCCAGCCAGGGTTCCTCTAACCTTCAGCAAGGCGACCGAATCAAAGTAGGCCCCCGCACGTGCGTACTTTCGTGGGATGACGATGGTCAACATCTTGCTGCAGGTAAGCAATGAATAAAGCGATATGCTCAATCGGTTAGGAGGGCACCTATGCCTCTACTGAGCAGCGAATATCCATGGTTGGCTTGTAGCTGTTGAATGTTCTAGTCTAAAATTGTATCCCAAAAGTAATGCTGGACATCAGACTATTGAATGTACGGCAGGTCAGTATAACGGATTTCTTGTGGTAAGTGACAGCGATGGTTCGAAGTTATGGGAGCACCAGTTGGATGCCCCCGTGTGGGCGTTAGCGTGGCGACCAAACACTTCTGGAAAGGCAGCATGTCGGGGCAGAACTCTCGTGGCCTGCACTTTCGAGCCGAGAGTGTGGGTGCTCGATGCTGATGCGGAAACCGCATTACGGTCCACACAACTTGTGTACGACCCCCTCCACGTCGAGTTTGATCCTAAAGGTGCGCTTTACGCTCCCTCTAGTTTCCCTAACAGTTAGCTTATTCAGGTGAAGATGCGCAGGTTTCACCTTTCCGTTGTTATATTGTTCACGTAACTTTATCATGGTGGATTTTGCCTGCACACTACGTATCTGTATGCATCCGAATAAGCAATTGGCGTATCTCGTGAGAAACGCATGGCAGAGCAAGGCGTCATCCATGCCCGACTCCAGAGGTTGATGATACACACCTGTAAATGTAAACGGCGAAAGGTGGCTTCAGGTTAAATCTGTAATCACCTACATGCAAAAGATAATATATGCTTTGTACCATGTCACGTTTGCGGATGCCTAACGCAGGCGAGTACTTTCTTTTGGTTGGCGTGGACGGCGGCCTTTCTTTGTGGAGTTATATGGGCATATGCCTGCAGCCTCTGCAAGTTTCAGCTGAGACGCCAGAGGTGACAGCATGTTGCTTTCTTCCTTCTGGCCCGAGGATTGCCTTCACCACGAGGCAGGGAGACCTGGGGATAGCTCAGCTAAGGTTACCTGTAGTTCACGGTCTTTATCGTGAAATGTATGCTCGGCGAACAGCCCTTTGCGAGGTTGCTGTTCGCAACCTACTCACCGACATGACGACCACCATTCAGTACGGAAAGCGACAACTCTTTTCTCACATGGAATGTATCCGCGCTGCGTATTGGATATTTATGAGTGCATGTTGTTTCGCGTCCACAAAGCACTCACAAAGTAAAATCCGGTTGCCATCATGTTTGCCATTACGAACCAACATGAATGAATAAACTGCAAGCATAGAGATAAACTCCTTTTCAAGAATGTATTTGGAGGATTTGGCGTACAGCAGAGAAGGCCAGTAAAGGATGGCACTCCACAGCGAGTGTCATAGGTGCTTCTTTCTGTATTTGGGAGTTATGTGCAGGTTTGACGAGCTTGTTTACAAGATAGCAGTCTATAAACTTTTGCTTGCTGTCCAGCTTAGGGAGTGTCTTATAATAGCAGAGGTCTTTTCGGAGGATTCTGGCTCTTTGCAGTACCGTGAAGTCCGCCGCCTCACGGGATCATTTGAGTGTTCGCTGATGCTTTTGACCGCAAGTGCCGTTGTACTGTGCAGAGGCAACACTCTCAAGCTTCACGAATTTGAAGGTATAGCACAACACCCCTGCAGGCAGGAAGATGCTTGTCTCGACACAACGGAAGTCTCATTCACTACAGGTTTTCCCGCTTGGTGTTGCGTTCAAACGTGAAGGCGGTAGCCACCTTCAATGCTTATTAATTATGTTTTTCTTGACTTTCCGTCTTTTGGTGTGCACCTAAATGCATTAGGGAGAATTGACTCCTGAGTGCATGGCCTCATTCCTTCAGGGAAAGCACAGAGACAGTGGACGCTACGGGCTTCCGTTCGTTACATTAGAGTGCTTGGAGGCCCACCTGGGGCAGAGGCGTTGTTGGTTGGTCTTAGAAATGGAGAGGCACTCTACGTATACGTACATCAGGAGCTGCCAGTGCCTCTTTTGCAGCATCGCATTGGCATCGTATGCATGGACGTCTCAGCCGAACGCAATAGCCTTGCAATCATAGACGAGGAGAAGGAACTTAATATTTACAACCTGCCCAGTAAGTGCCGGTCATATTCCCAGCAAGAGTGTACTTCTGTCGCTTGGCATGCATCGATGGACGACTTATTAGCGGTTACCGGCACCAGGACTCTTTTTATAAAGGCAGGTAAGCTGACGAAAGAATGCCGCTGGGTTCTTTGCTATAGCAAAGCAATGCAGGTATGACCGTTGGCTACCCGACGAATTTGAGAGCATCCTGCCCCTCCCTGTGCTGAAATGCGCCATACATATCTGCGTAGGATCCTTGGCTCCTCAGCAACAGTTTTGTCAAGGCATCGTAGTTGGGTTTCTGGAATCGTACGCATTTTGCCTGCATTGTCGCGAAATGCTGAGGCTAAAAGTTAATCACACAGTGTCCATAAAACGGCTGAAGGAAGACGGCAAGCTTGAAAAAGCTTATTCGCTTGCATGCCTAGGGGCAACTCGCGACGAGTGGAAGCAACTGGCGCTCGAATGCTTGCAGAGAGGCGACCTCCACCTTTCGCGCAAATCGTTTCAACATCAAAAGAACTTCAGGGCTATATCTATGTTGAACCAGATGCAATTAGAGCTAAACCTGTTGGACTTGAACCCAGATAAGCACCGGCATGTTTGCAAAGCCTATGCTTACGCGTATGTCGGGGACTTTACAGCCGCAGCAGATGAGTGGGTCGCTGCCGGAATGCCTCAACGGGCTTCTGAGATGTTCGCTGACTTGCGGAGGTATGCACCCAATACGAAGTCATTTTCAGTGAGGCACATTGCTCGGCTTTTCATACCTACTGAACTGCGGTGGCTATCCCTAAGCTTGATGTGACTGGCCGAGCTTCAGATGGACGGAAGCAAGGCGTTGGGCCGAGGTCGCTGAGCAGGATCAGACGTTTGCCTTAACCTCAGAGGAGCCCATGAAAGCTGTTGAAAAGCAGTCTTTGAAGGAGGAAGAAGAGCTAGAACGCAACGAAAAGCGGAGCGAAAAAGGGCCCACAGCCTCACCAGAGCAGGTGCCGTAAAGACTTCTGTTGCACGGTTGTCTGCTTGACTTCACCCCTGCGCCCCTGCATGTAAAGGCGATTTCCAGAATACGGGTTCGTAACATCTGTCAAATACAGCCGCAGTTGTTCGCAGGGAAAACAGGAGAAGCCAGACCTAGGACAGGAATACACCGAAGCTGCAGCCCTTTATGCCACTACGGGCCAACTGAACCGAGCCTGCCAACTCCTTGAAAAGATCGGGGAGACCCACACCCTGGTCGAACTCATGAGAAGCTGTAGAGCTCCCGGAGTAGCACCTTCAGGCCAGAACTATGGACCAAATAACGTGCAGTTGCACCAGCAACTGCTTGAAGGGGGGGACAAAACATTCGAAGATTGTGAAACTGCGGCAGCTCTACGCTGTGCTGCTCGTGCTTTTGAAAAACGTGGCCAGGTCACCTTTGCCAAGGAGGCCTTGCTGGTCCTTGGAGACAAAGAGGGACTAATAAATGTACTCATGCGTGCTGGACGGTGGGAAGAAGCCCTTTCCAGAGCGGAACAAGTGAGTACGACTCATCCTGCAGGCGACCCACAAAATTGAGCACAAGCTGCTGCCCGCAGGAGCCCAGAAACGCATACTCCCGGATTCATGTAGTTTATAGGGAACTGCCTAACACGCCTAGCTACCCAGTTACTGTTTTGCGCCCTTTTATGGGATTATCCAAACGGGGTGCTGCAGGCCCCCGAAATCCTGCACCACGTGAATGTAACGTGGGGTCACGAGCTCCTCCTACACGATCAGCCCGAATTAGCTATTAGTGCCTTCCGGCGGGCGGGCAGGGAAGATCTATCTTTAAGGACGGAGATGGCGCTACTCGAAAGCGCAATCTCGCAGAAATTGTATGCCCAGGCTGCCGCGAGGAGCTGGGCCATTGCGCGGGCCTTCGCTAATTTGGCAACTTCAGCTGAGAGGGAAAGAAGCCACGCAACAGCTGCGAGTGCCTGCAACAAAGCAGTCAACGATCACCAATCACTGAGTAAAAATGCCATAAGGAAGGTACCGGTGTGTGTCTATCGGTTTCTCGTTTGCTACTTTCGGCGACTCTCTGAGATATACGGCGTATACTTCGTATTGGTGCGCCAGGCATCATCTGTGCCGCCGAAGGCTGAGATGCCACCCCATGCAATCCTCAGGGGATGCACATTCCTGTGGTCACATGCACTGGCGCCTTTGGGGCAGGCGCTTCATCTCAACCTTGCTACAGCAATGGCAAACAGCGGACCTACTTTCCAAGGAAATAAGGAACCACAGTTGCATGTCAACCCATCAGGAACCAGTTTGGGGGCTTTGCCGAATTGGCGGCTGCCGCCATGGTGGGATGATGCTCAGGTTGCGCTTGAAGCGGATGAAGTGCAGACGCACCTGCGCTCTTGTGGAATCCGCGTCAGTCGGCGAGTAAAGGGCATTCGATCACACCTCGTCTTGCGTCTGATGATAGATGCGGCACTCCAACTGAGCGACTTTCAGGTTTGAGCTCACGCGGGAATCGTGCCTCCGCTTGGAGGATTATGTTATCTTCTATGGACTCACGGCAGCAAACTCCCACTGTCATGGAGCCTTCCTTTCAGACCTATCACAACAGAGGCACAAGAGTACCACAAGAAGAACCCGCACATTTTCATATACTTGTATTCTGGAATCGTTTCATCTGCTTCGTATGCGTGCAGACAGCTGTCGCAGCCTGCAAGGAACTGCGGCGACTTGCGCTGAAAGGCCCTGAACATCGGGAGAGAGAAGAGCTGGAGTTGAAGGTGAAGGCAACCCAAGTGTCTCACGTGACCGACAACAATATTCCTGATGCTTGTGGAGCCTTGAGGGGGGCTGCCTGTGGCTTATGCGGGAATATTGTGCCTCTATTGACATCTGAAGCCGTGCCACTAGGTGCTGACTTGAGCTGCGGAAGTTGCGGAAACCCGATTATGCTGGAGTTCGGTACATTCGCACCAATTACAGCAATTGAGTTCTCCATGTGCGGCATTCCAGGACCGGCAGAGAAAAGCTTTGGGGATGTTTCGCCGCCACCGGCTAAAGAGACAGTTTCAGAAAAGCTTTTCCTGGCGGCCGCCAGGAAGGGCCTGCTGCATATACGTGCAGCAGCACCCTACACCAAGAAGTGTTCCTTTGGCCCTCTAGAATTCAAACCTCCTGCGTTAAATCCAGATATCTTGCTTCAGCAACCCCCCGAAAAAGTTTTGAGGCGCATGAACAATTACCTAGAGGGCACGTCTGGCTCCCGCACCATAAGGCTGCTTCGACTGCCTCAAGCGGAGGCAGAACAAGAAATATTTGTTGCCTCCTCAGTGGCAACGGGTGCACTACAACTTCCTGCAACACTCATGGCGTGCGGCTCATGCTCTCACTTGTTTATTCACCCACCAGCACACAAGGCGCTCTTGCGGGAAGGCGTGTGCACCTTATGCTCCACCAAAGGCTCTTTTGCTCCGATCATCCGATGCCATGCACTTAAATTTGGGCAGCATTGAAGTGAGGCCCGCTTCAGTAGCACTGTGGATACGACGGCGACTTCATGCCTTCTGAAATGTGGCGTTAGTCAGCACTGGCCAGCAGTGACTGGACACCAAACTAAGCAAATTTCGCATTTCAGCATCATCTGTTGCTGACATAATACTCCACCTATTGTAGAATCCGATACATATCTGCGAATTGATGGATATCTGCTGCTTTGCGGAATGGTCGCACTATACCGCCATGCCACTGGACTTCCCTGATCCCTGGCAGCTGCTCGTTGAACTGACTTTCCTGCTCCAAAGAGGAAACGGAGTAGAACTAAACAGACTCCAGAAGAGCAACTATCACCGAGCCACTCCGTAGTCAGAAGACTTGCGGCAGAGAGCATCATGTCATGCAACCGCCAACCCATTTCAATCTTAGCGAGTGTTCGAGGTACACAGCCGCCAAACGTGTCAGCCAAATGCGCCCAATAACCCTGAGTAAGTACATTTCCGAGACTGCCTGGGCCTGCATGATGTAGGCGACCGCGCTCACGCAATCGCGAGTTTGTCTGGAGTTAAAGCCAGACGTTTCCAGCCGTTGATGCTACGATGCACCAAGAGCAACGACACAATCAGCTCAAAGTGACGTTTATAACTAGCAAGCAGCCTGGTGAAATCGCTCATAGCGAGCCTTCCCAGGCAATGGAAGCACGCATCCTTGCTCGTATTTAGTGTGCAGGAGCAACTACAATGAATCGACTGTGCCGAACATTTAACTCGAGGCATGCAGCTAGTTTGCAGCCGAGAGTAGGCCTAGACTCTGTGAACTACTGGCTCCGAACCGGGTTCTTACTGCAACGTAAACTGCATGGTTAATCCTCCGCTCCGAGCACGAAAGAATACACAACCACACTCCAGTTATAAATCACCGTACCTGCGTTCCCCCAGAGACTGCGCTGCCAAACTGTTCTTACCTTTTGCACCAACTCTCATGCAAAGCACCAAACGGTGAAGCCTCTACGTGTGATGCCTCCCACTAAGAGCAATTTTCCAGGCAATTTTCCAGGAATTATAAGCAAAGAACGCTTCATTCTTCCCTCCTTGTTTGCGAAGGTACCCTCCGTTCACTCCACCGTTAGTATTCCATTTAGCACAACTAGAAGGCCCAAAGTGAGGCTGCACAGGAAAGGTTGTGTAGCAGAATCCCATACACGGCAATCAGAGGGCTCTCGCTTGCTCGGCTTGCTACCGCAGGAGCCCTGATAGCCATTGGGATCGGCAGCCACTTTTGGGGTCTGAAAACTGTGACGTGGCTTGGGCATGTGATGTGTAGCTGGTGCCAAGAAAAACTAACTCGGACACTGGATCAAAACACAGCACTGGACTGTCAACGTCAAAGTTCACCGCCCCCAAAGTAACTGGCTATCTAGAGCCCCTTCCCCTCCCCCCGCCTCTGCCTCTGCCTCTCCCACCTCCGCGACCCCTTCGGATCGGAGAGACCCCTCCTCGAGAGCGCCCTCCGGAATGTGGCATTACTGAAGAGCCACCTGGGGATTCCGCAGCACATCTGATCCCAGGTCGAGCTTCTGCGTTCATCTGACTCCCCTTGACTGGAGGAAGCTGAGGAGCGGCAGTTTCATTAGAATTGTTAGTATTAACGTACTGCTCGCTGGCACACAGAAGAGCAGTTGCAGCAGTGCTATTTGATTGCTCTGCATCAACCCTAATCAAGTCAAACAGACTACAAGTCACTGGCCCCCCAGAAGGCTTAAGATAATCTGTAAGATCTTCATCGCGCTCGCGCCGTCCGCGTCTGCCGCTGCCGCCCCTTCCTCTTTTTTTCTCAGTGATGACCTTGCCAGCACCCAAGCTGTTAGGATCTACTTTTCCGAGTTGCCTCAGCCGGTCACACTTCAGATCTGCAGCATCTGGCTTTATCAACAGCGAACGGGGCTGCTGTTCCGCAGACGCTTCCTGCGGCAAGTCTGTCGGCGACACTGCCTCGCGCTTGAGTTCATCCCGCGGTAGAGCTTGTGCTTGAGGCTGCAGTGCCTTACTTGCATTTTCACTAAGCTCTACATGCTGAACTTTTGCAGAAAAGGAGAAAGGAACGAACTTTGGAGGGCCAGTGTCCGCCTTATCCGCTTTTATCCGTTCGTGGAGCTCACTGTGCTCTTTCAGGATATATTGAACGAACTTCCGGCGTCCTTGTATGTCCTCTTTGAGGTTAAAAGCTTCCCGCAGCTGTTTTGCCCCTCCTGCAAGGTTCTTTACGTTTTGGGGAGTGAGCAAAGCCATTCCACGGTACATTATCAGCCCTGGCAGAAGCAGCAATTTGACGCCCGGCAATAGGGGTACTGAATCAAGCTGCTGACAAAATCCAAGCTCCACAGCTTTAAATGATACACCACGACCATCTGTCAGCCTCAGGAGAAGCGTCCGCCGCTGATTCCCCTTGATGCCCTGTGCACCGTCAGAAAAGTCCTCCTCGACGTCCTTTGTAGGCAGCCGCACGTCTTGGAAGGATAAAACCATGCAGAGCAATGGCTTCTTGAGCGTGTAATTGCAGATCGGAGATCCAACATTCGTTGAAGGAGCATTCTGAGCAGCCCATGCCGCTACCTCCGGAGGAGCCTGCATGGACTTGCTGTGGAGTGCGCTGAAGTTATTCAAGTCGGCGGGATGTGGGGCCAAGTGAAGACGCCTCAGGTCGGCAGACAAAACATAATCCCTAACATCTGTTGGGCTGCAAACGCCTGATTGTCTTAATGCCGCCAGACCTTCGGTTGTAAAATCTACTCCCCATGGCGCCAGCACTGACAGGATATCCCCGGCATCCATAGTGTGAGTAAGTGGAAGTTGCCGTCTGCCCCCAAAGAAATGAGGCCAGACGGGCCTTGACGGATGGAGTTACTATGTTGCAATTCTAAGAAAGCACAACGTTCTGCGGACAAAGGCACAGGCGGTGCCAACTCTTCAACGATTTTGCACAGCGAGCTAAGAGTCAGCCGATGTCTGTAAAGTGTCAGAAATACATTTCCACGCTATACAGAAGAAGTCCCTGCCCAACGGAGGCAAGAAGTAGCCATACACTTCCAGTTTAGGCAGATGAATACAAAAAAGTCTCAACTGACGACTGCAGGGGCACGATGGGGGCTACCCTCTGGCGCTTGAAAGAATGAAAAAGCATACGCACATATCAGTTTAAACACACCAAATGATTCCCACAAGAAGCAATGAAACAGACGATTATCCAGGAAAAGAGGTACAGGCAAGCCATCGCTACAGCCCTGCATGCGCAGGCAAACCGCCCAATTTGTATCAACCCCGTCTCTACATGCGGAAAAATTGTTGTTTCTAGCTGTCTTAACTATGAGCCACTGTTGGTCCGTCCGTTAGGTGTGTTTACGCTCCCTACAGAGGGCAGCGACCGGATCCGGTGCCTGACGTTTTCGCTTATCGTGCATGCGTGAAACGTCAACGGGGAGCTAGGGGTTGCGGTGACCTGATTCGATTATCAAGTGGTTTTATTTCCATTTGTCAACAGAAGCAATCTGAATATTTGTAGTTCCCAACTACACGCACGAGGAGGACAATGACTGCGCGTCTTCCCCACCGGACTGCATCCGGGGACTTAGAATTGCAGGACAATGAAACGATCGGATTCCGGGTTCCCCACGCGTCAATATTCATTAGCGGAAAGGACGCTGGTGAGTTACCAGCCGGACTTCACAGATTCCTGCCGGAGACTGTTTGCTTCAAAACCATGCCAGTTGCAATTTGAACGGAGCCACGTGATGCGAGGTCGTACGAACTGCGAAGGTGGATTTATGTGGAATATGTATGAATTTCAGGCCGTGGCGAACTATTCATTACTTCTCAGCGCGTTGCCTGGCTCTCCGACGTCGGTGCCAGTTTCGCCCTAAACTACGTCAGCATCGTACTACACGCACTTTCAACTGACCCCCGTGCGTAAATTCCCAATTTTACGGCAAACCCGTGTACTTCAGATGCCCGATATATTTGGCACCGTGGTAGAAAGGTTTTCGTGGAGGGACACTTTGCATATGACTTTGTGCCTGTGTTCCTTGCAGAGGCGTGTGATAGGCCATGTCTGTACTGCCAGATAAAAGGGGAAGCTCTAGCAGACCTGTCTAATGGGAATCCTGTCAGCAGCTCGACCTCAGACTCTGCCTGTATGCCTGAAGAGGCGGAAGAGTGTGCAGATGATGACGCAATGGTCGAGCTGAAATTCGTGCCAGATGACCCCAGGTAAGGTAGTTAGAGGATGTGTGACGCCGCATAGTAGTGCATTTTGATACTAATCGTGGAAGTTCCGATGATGGATGCTATTGATTGTATGGGTGCACTACTGCAGTTGCCTGCAACGGCTGTTCACAGTCATGAGCGACATGGCTGCGCTGCATCCCGACCCCGATTCCGCAACTTTAGACGGGGACGAAGATGAGCTCTTTGACGAAGCATCCCTCCGTCGGCAGGTACTGTTTATCACCGGTTTACACAAGACAGAATCGCCGCGTGGCGGCCGACAATTCCTGTGAACCGGTGCTTGTTGGTGTTCTTGCCTGTGAATTAGCATATCCGTAGGGAATCTCGTCTTCTCTCTGTCTCCCTCTCTGTCGCTCTTTCTCTCCGTCTCTCAGTCTCTCTCTCTCTCTCTCTCTCTCTCTCTCTCTCTCTCTCTCTCTCTCTCAG
>NW_013564233.1:0-2500 GCF_000499605.1 Eimeria maxima | reverse complement strand
GGGTTTATAGGGGGAAATAAAAACCCTAATTAGGGTTTATAGGGAGATAAGATCAGCTACTAGGGTTTATCAATAACTATTAGGGTTTATAGTGTTAGGGTTTATACACTAATTAGGGTTTATAAGGAGATAACAGCACTGATTAGGGTTTAGGGTTTACCAATACCTTATTACCTATATATATAAACCCTAATCGGTGTTACTAAACCCTAAACCCTAATAACTGTTCTTACCTTTTTATAAACCCTAATTAGTGTTTTCTATAGGCAGAAACACCAATTAGGGTTTACAAGGAGACAGTAACACCAATTAGGGTTTATAAGGAGACAGCAGCACCAATTAGGGTTTACGAGGAGACACACCAGCAACAACTATTAGGGTTTACAAGGAGACGCAGCAACAGCTATTAGGGTTTATACAGGCACAGCAACAATTATTAGGGTTTATATAGAGACAGCAGCAGCTGTTGCTGCTGCTGCTGCTGCTGCTGTTGCTGCTGCTGCTGCTGCTGTTGCTGCTGCTGCTGCTGCTGTTGCTGCTGCTGCTGCTGCTGTTGCTGCTGCTGCTGCTGTTAGGGTTTACAGAGAGATAAAAAGAGCGTCTAGGGTTTATAAAGAGACAGCAGCAGCAGCAGCAGCAGCAGCAGCAGGAGCAGGAGCAACAGCAGCAATTAGGGTTTATAAATAGATATAAACCCTTTTTTAGGGTTTATAAGTTGGTAAAAAGATCAATTAGGGTTTACAAAGAAATAAAAAACACTTTTTAGGGTTTATAAGAATATAATTAGGGTTTATAAATACCTATTAGGGTTTATGAATATATATATATATATAAACCCTAAACCCTAATTTAGGGTTTATATAGATAAGAGAGGATATATGTTTATTTTTCTCTCTTTTCTTCTTCTTTATTATTTATACACTAATTAATTGTCTATAAAAAACCCTAAACCCTAAAACCCTAAACCCTAAAACCCTAAACCCTAAACCCTTTAAAGGCCGGGAGCGTAAACCCTCAGACATTCTTTACTGTTGCTGTCTACATATAATTATTATTTAATTATACATAATATATATATAATATTATTTATTATATATATACTATTTATTTATTATTTATTATTTATATTATTTATTATTATATATATTATTTATTATATATTATATATAATGCCTATATGTATACATATACATATACATATACATATATATATGTATATATACAGTGCGCGTCTGTATATGTGAATATGCACGTATTATATATATAAATACGTATAAATACGTATAAATATACATATAAATACGTATTTATACGTATTTATATGTATTTATATGTATTTATACGTATAAATATACATATATACACTAGGGGTAGGTATTCCCTTTCCTTATAAACAAAAAGACAAAAAAAAGGTCATTAATAGTCTTTTTTATCTATTAATTACCCTTATAAATAATAAATAAATAATTAATTAAATAAAAAAGAATAAATAAAAAAAAAAGAGCTGCCTATACACCCCAATTAGATCTATATATGTATATCTCTATTCAATGTTATTTGTATAGGGGGTAGGTATGTCTAGGGGCAATAAATGCATAAAAAAAGAAGAAAAATAAATATATTTATTATTTTTATTGTTATTTATTATTATTTATTGAATAAATAAATAAATATTTATTGTTTTATGCATAAGATCTATATAAAATAAAGAAAAAAGGAGGAGAGGTATGTATATGTGTATATATTATATATACATTGAATAAGGAGGGGGGAAGAATAGATGTATATATGCCTCCCCCCCCTCTCCTTATGGTGCAAATAAAGTATATAAATATATAAATAAATAAAAAATAAATAAAAATAAATAAATAATAATAAAAAAACAATTAAAATAATATATTTAATGATGAATTAACAACATTGAAATTAATTGGGGTGTATAGGCAGCTATTGCTGCTGCTGCTGCTGCTGCTCTCTCTGTATTATTGAATAAGCAGGAGGGTATAATTAGGGGTAAATAGGGGTATAAATAGGTTATTTTTGTTGTATTTTTTGAATAAAAGAGTAAGAAAATGTAAATAAATATAAAAAAGTAATTATTTAGCAAAGAATGTATATAATTAATGGATTAGACGCAAAGAGAGAGAGAAAAAAGAACACACACACACACACAGGTTGGCGGCCACCTATCTGTGGTGTATGTACAACTCTGTACCGTTGTTGCTGGTTATTTTCTTATAAAGAATGTCGGGAAAAAAGGATAAAAAAGGTATTAAATAAAATAATTATATAAATAAATAATAAATATAATAAAAAAATAATAAAAAAAGAGGTATTATTTATAAGAAAGCACCACAACCATCATCAGCTGCTGCTGCTGCACAACAACAACCACACAAGCAGCAGCAGCAGCAGCAGCAGCAGCAGCAGCAGCAGCAGCAGCAGCAGCAACAGCCACAACAGCCACAATAAAATATAAGAATAATTTAGTTTGCAAAAG